>NC_143017.1:51801782-51952943 GCF_055824585.1 Amblyomma mixtum | reverse complement strand
CTCTTTTAACGTTACACCTATCATTTTTCTTTCCATAGCTCGCTGCGTTGTCCCCATAGGTGAGCACCGGTAAGATATAGCTGTTGTATACTTTTCTCTTGAGGGATATTGGTAAACTGCCATTCATGATCTCGGAGAACCTGCCATATGTGCTCCACCCCATTCTGATTCTTCTAGTTATTTCCCTCTCATGATCTGGATAAGCGGCCACTACCTGCCCTAAGTAGACATATTCCCTTACCACTTCCAGCACCTATCAATTGTGAAGTGCTGTTCCCTTGTGAGACTGTTGAACATTACTTTGGTTTTCTGCATGTTAATTTTAGGACCTACCATTCTGCTCTGCCTGCCTAACTCGTTGATCATGCATTGCAGCTCACAGCTCATCTCCTGAGTGACTTAGCAAGGAGATGTCATCAGCAAATCGCAGATTACTTAGGTACTCTCCATTAACTCTTATCCCCAACTGGTCCCAATACTGGCCTCGGAACGCCTCCTATAAACAGGCGGTCAATAGCATTGGCAAGATCATGTCTCCCTACCTGACACCTTTCTGTATAGGAATTTTATTGCTGACATTACGAAGGACTACAGGAGCTGTGCAGTTGTTATAGATATCTTCCAGTATTTTCACATAAGGCTCTTCTACACCCTGATTCCACAATGCCTGCATGAGTGCCAAGGCTTCAACTGAGTCAAATACTTTCTCGTAATCAATGAATGCTATATATAGGAGTTGGCTATATTCTGTGCATTTCTTTGTCACCTGATTGATAAGTGTCAATATGGTCTATTGTCGAGTATCCTTTAAGAAAGCCTGCATGATCATTGTTGAATAATCATGTAGATGTCTCTGGTGCCGAATGAAAGGCACAAGAAAATTAAAGGCAGCATAAAATGTCCTGGCTCTGCACACATCTACTGGTCTACTGTCGCCCCAACTTTTACCTCATTTAAAATGAATGCACTTTCATAACGATTATAATTTAGCACCCAGAGACAGCGGAGACAGGCCAGCCTTTACACTGACAACGAGCTAGTGGCAGAATTTTTATGTCATGTGCACATGCATCCCACTATATTGTACTACACTAAGGCTAACTGCTCAATAGTCACAGAACCAAAACTGATAGGATGCCAACTGTGGATCTAAAACTATGTTATACCCCTGTCACACGGCAAATTTAATGTCATTCTCATCGAATGGCATTTGTTCGACTTAATGTCATTTTTTCTGCGCACTGCTACACGGCAAAAACTAATGTCATTTGCAAATGATGGCGATTGCGATGGAAAGAGAGTACAGCATACAAAAATTTCGATGTATGCTTCAATGCGTTGCCAAAAGTATTGCTTTGCTAATGGAAACCGATTTGAAAATACTAATCCTCATTTCAATAACGTGTTGATCACTGCTATCCACCACGAGTCCAAGCCAAGCCAAAGCTCAGCCAGCGGCGGCAGGCAAATGGCAGACGTCATTTTGTGGAATGCTCTCTATGGTGAAATTAGTATTAGCTGTGCGTCCGCAAAAGCTTTGCGCATGCTACGGGTGCACCTTGCGCGCACTGCCTCCCGTCCTCACAACAGTTTTAGTTGGGAGCACAATGGTTGGGAGTGAGCGCAGCGCGCGAGAAGCATCGAGAAGCATAACATACTGTGGTGCCATCTGGATGACAGCAAGTCAAACCTCCAGAACTGTGTGCTGAAGAAACGTTTTTCTCTTTTATTAATGGCAGTAATGAATGCATTCGAAGGCTTTGTTTTTTTTTAAATCCAAATCAATTGGATGAAATGAAAGTGTAGATTCTAGTGCAAAGTTGGAGAAATACTTCGCCCAGGGTCGTTGCTTTGACGACAGTGTATGCCGTACATAGTTAAGCCTAGCATCAAGAAATCCTTAAATTTACCTCAAAAACGATTAATATTTCACACCTATATTGTTACGAAGAGATAAGAATGCACAAAATAAAAGCGAATACAACCGTTTAGAGCAAGCTATCGCATCGAAAAATGCAGCGGCGACGCAGTATTCGGTCCGAAGCGGGCGGGCTGGGCGTCGCCATGTTGTGAATGCTAACCACGCAAGCCACGCAAGGCTGGTAGCGAGAGTGAGTTTTGTTCTTTTCCAATTCTGTTTGGCATTTTTATGTACATAAATAAACGCCCGCACAATAATACGGACTCGGAAATATTGCAGTGCTTGTGACGCTTTTGAAATCGTGTTTTTCAGTGTATATTCTCACCAAGTCTCTGGTGTCGAGATAACACATTAGCTCGGAGATCGCTGGCGAATGAGTTCTGTAAACTCATTCGATACCTAATGTCGTTTTCATCGAATGACATTATATTTTCTCGTGTGGCAGCAAAGTAATGTCATTTTGAACGAACGTCATTCGATGGGAATGACATTAAATTTGCCATGTGGCAGGGGTATAAGAAATCTAAGACAGTTGTCAGGCTCTGCACGCAGTTTCTGAGAGTTGTATAGGATGAAAGTTTGCAAGGGCTAAGGCATGTGTCTGACCTTTGGGTTTCCTTCTCTGTCCTTGTACTCAGTGAAGTCACCTCCATTGTCCCCGTAGTAGATCTTGAATTCCTGAACAAATTCAGGGCTGTACTGCTTGCCCATGGTGACAATGGACGTGATAGTCTTTTTGGACTTGAGTGAGATCATCAGGTATTGCTCGAAGTCAGAATTCTTGGCCGTCCAAGCAGAGCCACCTTTGAAACAGCAACACAGTTCTGTCACAATGCATGTCAGCACCAGAATGTGCTGGTTAGACACATCGTATCAGACACATCGTAAAAATGGCTCCTTGGTTCACGAGCAACAGTTTTTGCACTGAGGGCACTAGTACTGAAAAGACTGAGAAGTCTACTTAATGTTGCAGTATCTGTATAGACAGGCAAACAAAGAAACAAAGAACAGCACGGACTTCCAAATAAATCATTTCCTAGACATGATGTGATCAAGTCAACACACGTGTACACACAAGTGCACAGAAGGGGAGGGCACGGGAGTCAATGGTCCCCCTAACAGACAAGGGGAAGGGGGGCACAAATTTCACGCATATTTTGTACTATACTGTTCACTACTACCAAGACAACATGATGAGCGCTACCATGAACTTTGCCCCCCCCCCTTACAGAGAGACCAGCGCATGCCTTGGACAGTACACTCTGCTTTTGTCATAAGTTGAAAGCGTAAACACATATTATATATAAACAGCAACAGCACATCGCAAACACTATGCTGGCTCCTGAGGCCAAACACAAGACGACCAAACAATTGTCTGCACGAAAACACTTACTGTCAAGGCGAGCTTTTTCCGCACTCCTGTCTAGGGACAACTCAGACGATGCAGATAACTTGGCATACCCAAGGAGAGGTTCATCACAGCCTGAAAACGAAGGCACTGATAAGCGCGGCAAAAATATTGTACGCTCCAGATAAACTGTGTGTATCTTCAGAGTTTCCCAATCTGCAACACCTGTGGCTCTAAGCTGCTACTCAGTAAAACATGCTGGTTGTGTTGTTAAGTTCGAAGCCTGAAAGCGAAGGCAGTGATAAGCGCTCCAGAAATATAGCGCACTCAAGATAAACTGTGCGAACCTTCGGACCCCCACAATCCCCACCTACATAAGCTGCTTCGTAACATACACTGGCTGTGTCTCAAGCAGTTAAGTTCGACTCTACGCTACTGCAGCAGGTAAGCACTTGCCACAGCTCAGATCGTCCTCCACAGCTCTTAAAAACAAATCACACAAATATTTGCAACTCATCAGAATAGGTCAGGCCGTTCCATTTCGTATTTATATGACCGCGACTGCTGTTCCCGTTCGCAAGTTATGTATTTTCAGTTTCACGATGAACACGATGCTCTCAAAGGACGCAGAAAACGTTAGCTATTAAACTAGAAAAAGGATAACCCATGCAACAACAAGAAGTGACTCAGCATCGAAAACGATTTCGAGTACACACTTGCAGCGTAACGGTACCAGGAGGCACCTGCCGTAAAGTTATTTTAAAATATTCTACGGCACGCACTGTATACAGAAGGATCGTGTTAACACAAGCGTGTGTCACGCCGCTGGTTGGTCGACAGAGACATAGAAACTGACATCGCGCGGTAGGAATCGACGTTGGATGCCAAGAATGCGACGCCCTTCCGTTGAGGTAACGCACCACCACACTCAATTAGCACAACAGTGGCGAAAAGAAATGCGGGCATAAAGGTGTAGAGATAACTAACTAGAGAGCGAAGGTATTTGAAATCAATGTCATTCGTCAACCCACGCTAAAGTCCTTTTGACGAAGTAGTTAAGGAAGTTTCTTTTTTAAACACCATCGCCAGCAGACAGGTGGGTCCACCGAGCCAGCCGAAACAGGTGTTAGCCCTAAAGGTAGCGCAGAGCGAAATGGAAAATGCTCAAACCGCTTACCAAAGCAGAGCCCAGTTATTTGGAAGAGTAGTAACACCAAAAGCGGATGCAACAGGCGACCCATTGCTGTTTGTTTGACACACACTACAAACAAGACATTTTACTTCGGAATGTAAACAACTTTTAAACTCGGACAAGCTCACGCCCAACTTCAGCAACTCCGCTACTCCAGTGCGTAGCCTGGATGACATACATGAATGGAATGTCAGGTGCTGCCATCTGAATACCACGTTGACCACGTGCTCAAAATGGCCGCGCCCGGTTCGTGTTTGATGTTATGCTTGTGTGTTGTGTGTGCGGAAACTGAGAGAGGCAACAAGATGATTAAGCTCACTTTAGATTTCTTGCCGTAGCAGTGATGTTCAATGAAGGCCGCGCTATGGTGCACCAATGATCTAGCGCGTCAGGTCTTGGCGCTATATTGCAGTTTTATTTCGTCGGAGACTGCCGGCATTCCAAGCACCGCATGAGTAAGCCGGGTTGACTGAATTTTATTTGCATAATTTACTTGCTCTTGGACGTTACATTAGTATTGCTGTTTATTTCACCATAGTCTCCGGCCTCTCGCAAGGAGCATGGCTTCGCATACTGGTGCCCTGAAGGAGTGGGATCCCGAAGCTGTGCTATTCAGGAAAGCAGGTTAGTTGGTTTGTTCCGAAGCTGTGCGTAAAAATACGTAATCGGCGTTTGGAAACGCACAGGAAGTACGTTACTACTCACTGTGTTCTCGTCGCACGAAAGCTGTAGCTGCAATATTTGAATATCCTCCCCTACCTGTGTACCTGCTTTAGTTTCGTTTGGCCACTGCATGCTGTTTTTGGCATGGCGCGCTAAACTGTCGCACGGAGATAGCGGTTTGCGGTCTTCGCGTAGTGAAGCACTTGACAGCGCTGTGGTCGCTTCGTCAAAGCTTCGTTGGGGTGGGGATTTGGCTCTCACTTGACAGAGCTGCTACCTGATTCTGAAATGGAAGCATAGTAGGCTGCCGTTTGTATAGTTTGTCGCCGTTGTTGGCCAAGCTGGCTCAGGGGCCCAGGCACGGTGCAAGGGGCCCAGGCCATCCTTCGGAGGTGGAGGAGGGGTGAGGTCAGCCTTTCCCTCCTCGACGAGGCGAGTCAACGGCTGAGTGGGCTGGTGTCTCCATCTGCTGCAAGTTTGAATGAGTGACCCCGCCGTCATTCTTGAAGGTTCTATCCTTCCCAGTAGATGTCGTCACCTGCCTGTTCAATTTAGTGTTCTTGTATGCTACCGCTCCGCAGTTAACCGTGCGTCATAGGATGCTCCTCACAAACCGGTAAATTGTTTGAGCTCATATTTCGCACAGAAATGGCACTTGGTCGGCAGAATTGTTTTATGCCACAATTCTTTGAGGTACTTGTCTGAATCCATAAGAAGTCTGTTGTTCGCATCGTCTGCGGCGACGACGAAACAATACAGGCCGCTCTCTCAGCGATTGCGCTGGTGGTGCCACCTCGTTTGTCGTGTCTCGACGCTCAGCCGCGATTAGGCAAAGGACTGGGTATAGGCACTTTACAGCGCCGTACTATGGAGGTTGCCATCTTTTATCACGTGACCACACCGCCATTACACGCCTCCTGACTGCTCGGCGAGCGCCTCGTCGCGACGGCTACTGCGTGTCTGTACCGGTTCCGACAAGCAGTGTTTCAACTGATACGGTTGTAAAGGAGTGGGAACATGACACTGGTTTGGCCAAAGCCTCGAAGAACATGTGAGAACGCTAATTTGATCACTTGAGGCGTGAAAACATGATTGGGCTTCATGTCGCAGAGAGCTGCTCAGCTCTCCGCCTCTTCGGGCCAGCAGATGTATTGCCTGAATGCTTGTCTTTGCATCCGCTGAAGGCTCTGCTAAATGTTTTTATTGTTATTATATAAAACGGGAAGGTTTAATGCTCCTGCGAAGCCCAGGTCATTGTCATATTGTGTACATGCATGCAGATACCGCTCTGAAACACTGACATGCACATCGTACGCCTTTGTTTACAACCTGTTAACGGTGTTTAGGAAACTGAAAATATTTTCTAGTGGTTTGTTGAATATAGAAAGGTGACAAAAATAAATAGACACACAAATATTAATTATCATGGTAGCAGTACCATGCGTCAAGCAGCCTTCACAAGCTGACGTGCAATCGCTTAGAAGGATTCCGCAATATAATTGTTATAACGCATCAAGTACGGCAACGCATTCATACTACACGAAGAAGTTCACAATTATGTCAGCCTCACATATAAAATTGTGGCACGCTCCACGCTCAATATGCGGACATGAAAATGCTCGAGGTCCCGTTGGTTGTAAGTAATCAGCTTCACTCTGAGCCTGCAGCGTCACTTTTAGTGACTTACTCGCATGGGCCACGAGGAAGTGACAGCCACCCAGCACAGCAGCCGTAACGCAAATGCTTTATTCCGAATATGGCCCACGAGAACCGTGCTGCTTGGAGCCAAGTTCAACAGTAGCACCAAGAAGGCATGTAATGCATGGACTGACGGTACGAGTTGTCCGCTTGCACGGCTATGCACTGCACAATCTACAGTAGTGGCATGTAGGAGCGTATATAAGTCGTCCTTCTTTTCCGTTCCTAATTCAGCCGGGGGCACTCCTGTTACTAATGGCTGCACACCTTAATTTACGAGCAACGGTGTCTCGCTACACACGCAGACGCAACTGCACAGCAACTGAAAGCACGAAGTCACGGTTTCGGTACCAGAACAGCTTGTTCATGCGGCTACGTTGTGCACTTACCCTCGCAGATTGTCCAAGATCGAAAACTTTCTTTCTATATTGGCTATCTAGTGCTGCCAAACGTCTTTGCTGCATTCGCCCATTCGAAAAGAGTGCATGGCGAACGGGCACAAACAGGATCAGTATGTCCTTGTCCAGTTCGTATTGTGAAGCTCGCAATCGATCGCATCCCGCACCTTTAATTCTGGGTTGAAATTGTTGTGACCCACAACACAGCACATATTTCCTTTGTCTTTCTACATCTTCATAGAAAAAACACATTCGGCAGCCACCCGCTATATTTCCACTGCTGCGCCGAGGCGTACAAGCCGGTGACTTACGAGGCCCGTAATGGCGCCGTGTTCCGAGCGCGCCTGTGGCGTCATCCGGTCTTAAGCAGAAGAACTGCGTGCTGTAAACGGTCTATAGCCTCAGGCCAATGAACAATGAGCGCGAGCTACTCTGGTGCCATCTCTTGCGAGCGACACATACCTTGCAGTCGACGGTGCGTGCTACTGTGATGCCGCAGGTCGCCGCCGCTCAACATGCCTTCACGCTACCACCTCAGTACTCTCCTCCGGTTTTCTCCTCGCGCTGTCCTCACTGTCGCCGTCTTTCATACTCCGCTGCGCTCCGTGCTCAGTTACACCGAGGCATGCCGCTCAACTCGGGAACGGGTGCCTAAGCTGCGCTCAAAAGGTGCTGAGATGAAAGGTGGGTAAATTATGTTATATGCTTCTGCCATGCTTTGCAGGTTCCAATAATGCTGTTGTTGTTCTGAACCAGCCCCTAAGCTGCCAGACTGCCTCATTCTTGAAGAAAGTGTGGAGCCAAGGTAAGGCATTATGTTTCCAAACTGCACTGATGCAGCTATTTTTACATTCTGCATGCCTAGTTTTTGATTTGACAGTTCTCATGGTGACTAGCAAGACATGTGGCTGCAACACAATACTTAAATACGTCAGAAAGTTTTGCCACCAATGTCAGCTGGTGCTGGGATTAGAGCAGCGGCAGTTTGCATTCAGACGTGCTCTGCACTGTGTTGGGTGCATTATTTAGCCTTGGAGGTTTTTTTTTTTTTTGCTCCAAGATTGTCCTGCGTTGATTAGTTTTTTGCAGCACATAAAACAATTTTTTAAACTTATACATCTCTTCATCAGCTTTTGCAAAAATTTGCATCGATGGAGGAGCCGACCGCTTCCGCACTGCCATGGCTACCTGTGCCCAGGAGCTCATTCCAGACTATATCACTGGAGATTTTGACTCAGTTTCCAAAGAAACGCTCGAACACTACAAATCAAAAGTGAGTATGTGTTTGTCCTTTCTTGCCTTGCGGGACTGAAGCAGCCAATGTATATATTACTCACGGTGCATGGCGCTGGGCAATGCTGCCATTGCATGCAGTCTAAGCTGTGCAGCTGTTTGTGATCAGGTTGGAAAGTTCTCTTTAGCCTTTCTGTGGGAACTTATGTCTCTTTGACATGAGTTGTTCGCACTCATCCACTCTACAAAGACAACCAATGATAACTTGCTAGTCAGCTCTTTCCTGCTGACAGTCAAGGAAAGATTGGCCCCTTACCCCTCAAATGAGAAATTTCCCTTTTGAATGCACGTTGGCTTCCATATTTTTTGGCAAAAAAAAAAGTAAATTGGTTTAAATGCATTGTACAAATGCTGGCTCCTAGAGTTCCCTAAAAATCTGCCGTACTGACTTGGTATTGTTTTTCCAAGGCAAGTTGTATAGGTCGTGTCACGCAAAAACGGCTGCATATGTGTCATGGTTTGTAATTACAAGATCAAACGCTCCAGAGCTCCTTGACTTTTACGTTGTTTGCAGCTTTGGTGCAGCAGACCGTGGAAACCAAACAGTGCATTGAAAAGGACTGAAGTTTGGCAGTCTTGATGTCAGGTTTTATTGCAGCCACTTAAGAATGCTGAGTGTGCGGCTCGTTGAATTGCGTTGTAAAGCAGCAGCAGTAAATGGTCAACATCAAGCTCTACATGTCTCAACGTTGACTTATGGCCACATTTTTTTTCTTTTCTTTTTTTTTTTTATGGGCACTGTTCACATTGTTCACACTTTGGCATGAGGTGACTATTGAATGTTGTTAAAGACCTTAAAAAATGGATGCCTGATTTGTGGTGGACATTTTTTTTCCACTAAAGCAGCGCACTGACATGCTGAGTGTGGATTTCCACATGCATCATGGAATTTGTAAATTTCTAGATGACCAGTACTGAATTGCGCTAGGCTGAATTGGATCAAATAAGTTATTTACAGATCTTTCTTTGCCATGTGTAGGCAGCGATAAACCAGCAGCTGCTATCCCTGTTATGTGCAGAACACCTGTACACAAAGGTGATGCCACATTATGAGAGAACTTTATCATTCAATGGTGTTTCTGAATTTTCATCATTATACAATGCCCTCTTTGCAAAGGCATGCAGTAAAAGTTGCACTTTACTTTTAGAAATATGTTATACACAGGTAAGGCCTACTTCACTGTTTGTTTGATGGGTCAATTCACAGAATAGGAGTATATACCTTATTTTGTAATTAGTGAACTGAATTTAAATTTGCCTATTGATTCTTGAAGAAGTTATTAGTTAAAGGCTGTAGAGCCAATATGAAGTGCTTAAGGCCACCTTTTTGAAGGTGAACTGAATTTAAATTTGCCTATTGATTCTTGACGAAGTTATTAGTTAAAGGCTGTAGAGCCAATATGAAGTGCTTAAGGCCACCTTTTTGAAATTGAACTGAATTTAAATTTGCCTATTGATTCTTGAAGTTATTAGTTAAAGGCTGTAGAGCCAATATGAAGTGCTTAAGGCCACCTTTTGTGAAGAAACATTGTTATTCATAGAGCCTCTTTTACTCTGGACGTTTCATTTCTGACCTTAATTTTATCGAATTGTTTCGTTTCTGACCTTAATTCTCCAAACTAAGTGCACAAAACAATGAGGAAAAACGATCTGACCACTTCCATATGTGCATACGTAGTGCATGAATTGCATTCCACTTGCATGGCTGCAAATTACTGCAGTACAAACAGAATGAGCTTTGTCTGCGGCAAACGGTCTTTTAAGTAGTGTTTTTTTTTTTTAATCTATGCCTGTGTTTTTATTTCGTGCTAAGCTCTGAAAGCTCTATCAAGATTTTACTTTATTTATGAGCTCCTAGATCTCATAAATACTGTTTTTATTTCTAAATTCGTAGAGCTGGTACTCATTAACAGCTGCCTAATAATTAAGTCTTTACATCGCAAAATTTGGAGAAAAAAAAAAATTGCGGTATAGCATTTTTTAAAATTTTGTCTTCGTTTATTGTAGAAAGGTTTTTCTAGTTGTTGCTGGCACATTGTTACAAAAGTGAAATGTGAAAATGGCTCCGACTACAAGTTATTGCATTAAAGAAACCCTATTTGTTTTAGCGCAAACCAAACCTCCACCACAAGCTGCGAACGACTAGTTCCTGTCAAACTTTTCACAAATGTCATTTTCTGCTAGATTCAAGCTTGTCAAGCCTAGATCTTATGGATTTTTAAATTTTAGTCTTTCCTATTTGCACTGAAGAACAAGCACTTTGTTTTCCTGTTTATGCAGCAGAGTACTCACGCGAAGTGCAATCTGTATAAAAACATGGATGGTATGGGCTGGTACCATCTGTGCCTGTTCTGTGCTGTACATTCATGGTGATAACCAAACTAGACTTTTTATCAAAAAGAAAAACCTCGAGCTGAGAATGTAACTTGAATTATACATGGATTTGACGTTGTGTGGTTAGATACAAGATGATGCTCCTAGCTGTATGTACTATAATTCCACCTGCTTGTGGTACATTTGCGCTGCTCAGCCCTTTTATATCAACATAGTAACAGACACTATTTTCTTTTGTAGCTTCGTTGCCTTCCTGTGTAAAGTACAAAAAGAGGGTGGTATAAGGTACTGTGTAGTGTTGCTTGTGTGACAGCTCTATCCGCAGACATTGGTTAGGTCCACTCGCTTGTAGATTTTGAGTAACATGTTTTGTGGATTTCAGGGATGTCAAATTGCAGTCAACTCTTGATAATTCCTAAGTGTACCTCAAATTTTTTCGGATTATTACATTTCTTTGAGTTGAAATTAAGGGGAGCCTTTTCAGTGCACTTGATATTGGTGGGACTGAGGCGTTGTGGTGAATAAACTGGCCGTTCAAATTTAGTGAGCTCCAATTAACAAGAGTCCATTAGATTGCTTCTCCATGCTTGACGATCTGCTCCTGTGTCCTTGCAGGGGAGCAAAGTGGTGCACACGCCAGACCAAGACCACACGGACTTCACCAAAGCACTGGCAGTACTTGGGGAGCACACGCATTCAAAAGCTCCACCCGTCAAGGTGTGCCTCTCATCTTTGCTTTTACAGGCCCGTCCTGGGCATATTCCAATAGTGTTTCGATGTTTTCATTTCAAAATAATGACTTCATGCATTCCGCAATTTAAAGATATACAGGAGCGAAGAGCATAGTCGCACGTGGTGAACAAGGAGCAGCAGCGGTGAAGGCAGGAAGCAGAAAAGAGGAAGTGGGAGATCCTGCTGTGGGAGCTAAGGAATGTCATGTTAGCTGACAGGTCACGCCACTGTTGGAACCTTCAGTCGAGTTTCTGGGCACTGGGCGTGCTGGTCAGCATTGCACACTGGCCACTGTGCTCTTGATTGTAGCGACATGGTGACTATCCCGATTCGGCGTGCATTCTTGAGATCGGTGGAGAGCCAGGCATCCTGAGCTGGTGAGACATCAGTGATGCAGGCTTGATACATTTGGGTGATGTTTAGAGGAAGTCTGGTTTATGTAGCTTAGTGGCCAGACAACAAAGCAGGCACAGTAGGCTGAGGGTTCCTTGTCCAAGGACTTGGCACAAAGCAACTCATGAGCCACTGTCAAATTCCCTTCCATTAAGCTGATGTAAGTGGTTGGACCGTGCAAGTAATTGGTAACCTGTCAATCAGGTTTAGCAGTTAGCACGTCTGCCCCTTACCTCGCATGAAGACAGTAGGCAGATTTCAGACAAGATCGTGCGTGGGTGGCCGGTTGACATCGTCAATTTATTTAATATTTTTAAATGTTTAATGACTGGAAAGAAGAGAGGTGAAATTCTTTTTGTCCAGAAAAAAAAAATATTTCAAAGCACATTTAATGCTTGTTCATGAAAAGGGAGACTCCCACATTAATGCACTTTGTTGTTTTGGACAACTTTGGTTGCGAATAGCTGGAAATATTATGGTTATGTTTTTTTCTGCAGGGTTTATTCTGTTATTTTTGTTGAGTGTTGAAGTTTAGTCTTTTTTTTTTTCCTAGAATTTTGCACACGTGGTACAAAAAAATTCTTTGCCAGCTTAGAGGACTTTACTAAAAGAATAAGCTATAACCACAAAAAATTAAACTCTGCATTCTGCACAAAATTATCTACTAAACAGTATAAAATTCAATGGTGTGTGTTTTAAGGATAAGAAAATATTGCACAAACTTAAAGTACACAGCCACAAGAATTTTAGATGGCAATCAGCAAAAAAGCATTTTATTTTTTTTATATATTATGTTCAGATATTTTACACCATACGAATATTCGTAACCATTAAAAACATGTTGCATAAAATTGCTGGTGTATGAGATACAGCACCACTAAAGAGACCCTTTTTTTACGTAGACTGGCGTTTTTGCCAACTTTGCATATGAAGAGGTTAAAATATCTTGCAAGGCAATGACCAAAAATTTTCAGAGGACATTTACAATTGTACATCTCTTTGATCTTGTCGATTGTTCAATTTTATACTTTTGTAAAAGTTCACGAACTTGTTGTGCAGGAAGGATTTTATGTAGCTCTGTATTGTGCTGTGAAGCTGTGTGACGAGGTAAACATGGGGTGTGCTTGACTGTGACCTTCGATCTCTTGTACTCATCTTTCACACTGCATTGCTTTCTTGCGGTGAAAACAACCTAACTAACTAAAGCCTAGTGGCGGGCCTCGCCTGGTGTGCTTCGCTACGAAAGGCATTGGGGAAACCAACTGTGCGTTAATGTTAATGGTTAATGTTAATGACATTGCCTTGCTAAGTCACTCAGGACATGAACTGCAAAGCATGATCAATGAGTTAGACAGGCAGAGCAGAACGGTGGGGCTAAAAATTAACATACAGAAAACCAAAGTAATGTTCAACAGCCTAGCAAGGGAACTGTAGTTCGCAATTGGTAGCCAGGTGCTGGAAGTAGTAAGAGAATATGTCTATTTAGGGCAGGTAGTGGCAGCTGATCCAGATCATGAGAGAGAAATAACTAGAAGAATAAGAATGGGGTGGAACCGCATATGGCAGGTTATCTCAGATCATGAATGGCAGTTTACCAATATCCCTCAAGAGAAAAGTATACAACAGGTGTATCTTACCGGTACTCACCTACGGGGCAGAAACGTGGAGGCTAACAAAGAGGGTTCAGCTTAAGTTAAGGACAACACAGCGAGCTGTGGAAAGAAAAAATGATAGGTGTAACGTTAAGAGAAGGGAAGCAGGCGGAGTGGGTGAGAGAACAAATGCGCGTTAATGATATCCTAGTTGAAATCAAGAGGAAGAAGTGGGCTTGGCAGGGCATGTAATGCTAAGGCAAGATAACCACTGGTCCTTAAGGGTAACGGAGTGGATTCCAAGAGAAGGCAAGCATAGCAGGGGGCGGTAGAAAATTGCGGGAATATGGTGGCCGCGGCTGGCGAAGGACAGGGTTAATTGGAGAGACATGGGAGAGGCCTTTGCCCTGCAGTGGGCATAGTCAGGCTGGTGATGATGATGATGATTCTCTTTGGTGCGTGCTGGTAACATGATTGGAATCTTGTGGTAGGCTGTGGCTAGCTTGAAAGAACACTCCGCTGCGACTTTGATGTGAAGCAGGTTAGGCCTAGCAGGCGGCACGTCCATGCAAGGAGTGCGTCACTAGGATGGGTGCATCTGTTCTTGCTTCCAGGTTACAGATAAGCTTATCTATTGCCATTTTTTATGTATTGAACTAATTCCCGATCTTCTTTGAATTCAGTATATCCGGCTTCAACTATATTTGTAACCAAAATTGCCCAGACACCCTGCACGTCAGCGTAAGAGTCCGCCTCTTCATGATCAAGAATGTGTAGTGCTGCTTCAAAATATCCTTTCTGGACAAAAATAGCTGCAAGTCCCTTGTTAATTGCAGTCAATTACATACAAAAATATTAGTTAAATTGAAGGTGTCGACCAACCACCCATTGCATGATCTTATCTGAAATTGCCGTGTAGCACCAGGCCAGAGCATCTGTCACGTGGAGGTTACCAACAGGGAACACCTGTGCAGTTAAACTATCAAAGACACTTATAGGCATTTCCAACTCAGTATCACTTGTGTATTTGCGGCATTCTTTATCTTGTATATTACTGCACCAAAAAAAAAAGCTGCTGCTTTACTATTGGTTTACAGTGTGTGCTGTATTAGATACGTTGCAGTGATCAGCACACACGAGAGGAGCAACACCTATGCCGCTGACTCTTGTATAGCTGAGCGCACTGGATGGGTGCGAGACCTTGCACTTTGTTTTTCCTTTTCTCCCGTCTTGCAGTCTTTGGTGCAACAAAGCTAATTTTCATCATTGGTTGACTAACAGGCCTGTGGCACTGCTTTGTTGGGAACCAAGAGGTCATGGGAAAGACTGCAGTCTGAACGGCTGTAAGAAAATGAAAAGGCTGTAAAATAATGTATTCTAAATACATTATCACGAGGTGTTAGCGGACTAGCACTTGAGAAGGCGGGTAGTTCCAAAGATGTATACGTCCGTTCACCCCAAAGTGATGGGGGCCCCTGTTCTCACGTGTAGCATCCCCATTTTTTCATGCGCAGGATTAAAGGCTCTTTGCTCTAATGGTGTCTCACTGCAAAGAAGCCAGTGTGCTCCGACTTGATATAACAGGGCATCTGCTAGCCCCTAATAGCCCCCCCCTAATTTGAGATTTTAACTACGGTAAAGTTCAGGTTCTCTATCTTCCTTCCTCGCACCAGAGGTGCCCCGCCAGAGACGGTTTGTTCACTTGAAGACTGCAACGTTATCTTCGCACCAGGGGTGCCCCGTCAGAGACGGTCTTACGATGAGTTTACACACAGGGATCAAGGGAAACTTAAAGATTTATATACAGATATTTACAGCATATACAAGTTTAGGCACTCGAGACAAATTAAAGGGCAAAAAGATACAAAACAACAAAAAGGTGGAACTGGCTAACACTAGGGGAGGCCCCTACTCGGCATAGCCGAAGATGCATAGCATCTCACCTTAGCGCAGAACCCCTATTCCGGCTCCGGGGCCCGGTTTTAAAGACTTAGGGGCCCGGCCCACCTTTAGTAGCTTCCAATCATGTTGCACTCTTAGCATGATTGGTTCTTCAAGGGCACGGCCAGCCCTCCAGCTTCTATAAGGTAAACCACCCTCTCCATATCAAAATAAAAGCAAAAACAAACACGAACGCACAGTCGTGCCAGCACGTGCGGGGTAGAACATTCTCTCCACCACAAAATAAAAATAAAAACAAACACAAATACACATTCACACTGCGTGAATCGGTACCGCGGGGCGGGGGACACCCGTACTTCCCGGCGCATTCGCGAGCGGCCGCGTTCCAAGAAAGGAGACGCTTCGCTTTGAGCGCCCCAGCATAAAACAAAAAATAAAATTAAAAACAAACACAAATACACATTCACACTGCGTGAATCGGTACCGCGGGGCGGGGCCGCCCCCTCACGCCATTGGCGACCATTGAAGACGGCAGCAGTGGCGTGCTGAGAAAGAATTAGCGGTAGTAATGACCCCGCATGCACTCCGATCCCTTACATCTACGTACTTCGAAAACTTTTGATAACTGTGGGCCCGCTTCTTTGCAGCTGGACTGGGTACTGGCTGTCTGCGGCAGTTTCGATCGGGTCGATCACATGATGTCCATTTTCAACACGCTGTTTGAGAGCCGCCAACTGTTGGACGGGACGCCCGTCTGCCTGCTCTTGGAGAACTCACTCACCTGGCTGCTCGACAAGGTATGCTCAGGCTGTAGCTCGCATTCAGCTTTCAGGCAGAACTTGGGACAGTGCTGACGTGCTATGCTTTTTGCATCTAGAATGTGAAGGCTGGAGGGCTGATACTGAACATGCCAGCTTAGTTGGATTCAAATCACTCGGGAAGATTTCACCTTTTGTGCCTTTCCTGTGTTATGTTCATCTTATAGTTGTTGCTCTAGGTTGCCTGCAATGATTTGACATTAGCTACGAGAACAATTTTTAGCAAACTTATAGAAAGCGTTGTTTGGAATTCTTGCGGTGGGATGGATAGCTACCCTACATGCGGAGCATGTAGGGTAGCATGTAGGGTATGTGGTACGTAGTAACCATCAGTGCGAGCTTGCTTCCTCTGGAAAGAATGTACCTGTACTGACAGGAGTTTATGTGCAAGCTGTTGCACATTTTGCTCGTCCTCATTCACTGCACTCATGGCATGCCACACTGTATACCATAGTGCATAACACGTTTCAGTTCCTTTTAGACTGTGGCTGCATCTGAAGTATGATATGCAGGCCTTCATTAAAAGATCCTTCAGAAGTGCATACAAATGTGCATGTTTTGCTGTACAGTGGGGTATTCGGCAGTCAGTTAGGCTAGCGAGGACTGGCAACAGGCGCCTGGGTGAGTAAGTTGCGACATTAGATGCCTTTCAATAGCATTGCAATGCTTGTGGCACTGTAATGTTGATGGTGAAATCAAGAAAATAGATAGTCACGTCCCAAAAGAATTCATTGCCATAGGTGTCATTTGTACATCACATGGCTGGCAAGGAACATAGTATAGTTGCTGCTGTGCACTTAATGCAATAGAGAAAACTCAAGTTTCTCAGACAGAATGACTTGTTTAGGAGGGTTGCATTCTTGTTATCTTTGTGTCAATATTAGACATTGTTGGGAACTTTTGAATGCCATGTCATGGTCAAGCAGCCCTCACACGAAGTTGCAGTCCTTGGTCATTCGTTGCATAACCTTAATGGCAGTATGCAGTGTCCATGCACTTGACTCATTAAATATGATTAGGCCTGATTATTTGCGTGATGCACTATGCTTGCTATGTAGTTTGATGCACAGTCTACAAGCACTGATGTGGTTAGATAATGAAAGAATTCAGTGCATGCATCTTTATGATGGCTGTTGCTGGCTGCCTCATGCAGCAGCGAGCCTTATGTGCACCACTTATGCCGCTGTGCAGGGTCAGCACCGCATCTTGACGCCACCGCACCTGACCGGGTCGTGGTGTGGTCTCATTCCCTTGGGGGCTGCTTGTGGCAGTGTCACAACCACGGGGCTCAAGTGGAACCTGGGCAAGTGTCTCCCTTGCGCTCCTGCTGTTGATTGGAATCTTTGTGTTGGCTGTACTCAGTTTGCATGGTTTTGAATAACAGAGTGTCTCAAACACTCTTCAAGTTTCCCATGTGTGCATGAACTGAAATCACTCAGAAATATTGCCATAGAGGGCTTTATTGGGTTGGGATTGGAGTGCTCAAACGTTAATGTGTAGTTTGAGCTTGCAGCACATGCTCATGGCTGTAAGTGCACATCTTGAGTAAAGTCGGTAACCATCCCAGGTGTTGCGTGACCATCCCAACTTTCCATCAGGAGTCCCAAGTCCTGACTTACCCTAGTCAGTACAGATATTTGTCCAGGATTTAAAGAGGAATCGAGGGCAACCCCATCAAATTATTGTTCTCAGTAAACGTTTATTCTCTGGCTCCTTCTGACGTTTGTCCGGCAGCAAAAGACTGATTTATTGCCGAGAAAATTGGATTTAAAAATCCTCCCACCAGTTGATTCAAACTTGTGTTGTCCTTACCGAAAAGGAAGGGTTGACACCATGAATGGTGGTGTAGTGTAGCCTCTGGGATCCGCGTCAAGAAACCCATGTCGATGCACTCATTTTACTCGCGAAATCGGCTGGTGAGGACGACACCTGTATTTTATTTTATTTTTTTTTTTTTTTCTAGCTTATAAAAAGCGTCATTTTTGGTGACAGTGGACTCTTTGGGATTAGAACGCGGCGGAAAGTTTAGTGGGTGGATGACATTAAGAAATTTGCCCTGCAATGGGCATAATCAGGCTGATGATGATGATCCTCTCGGTACAGGCTAGTTTCTATTTGTCCTCAGTGTCCTTTTAAGTCTATTGAGGCTTGCACACACCCATCACATGCATACACAATAGAAACATGAGGCTCTCTTTGCAAAACGGCTAATTCTGGCTGTTAAGAGTTTATTATACGAGCCACAAGAAGCCCTTTGAGCCACTCACCAAACACTTCGAGCAGAAAGCGGCATATTACTTTGAACAACAGGAATAAAATAATTTTGTGAGGTCATTGGTCTTGCTGTTTTGTTTCTTTTAATTTTTACTCGTTTTCTTTTGTTTACTTGTTTATTTCCCATCTTAACTTCCTTTTCTGATAAGTTGGTAGTCTACTCATGAGCACTGGCTAAGTGCTTGCTATGTGAGCGTGACAGCATTCTGGCACTCTCTAAAAAAAAAAACTTGCTTTTGGCTCTCCATAATGGGAGGCAAGTTTCAAATGAAAAGGCTGAACTCATATATAAATATATTTATGATTTAATGGTCCTCCTTCATTCATCAGCTTGCTTATACAGAGTTTTGTGAAGCATATACAGCGAAGCAGCCTAGTAGCATGCTAAACATTGCACTCCACTGATGCAAGGAACATAACACGAACACATGAGTGTCACTTCCCCAGCCCTCGTATTTTGAGAAATTCGTATTGGAATATATTGTAAAAAGATAATGAAAATTAAACCATGCCTACTCTTGCACCTGCTTTTGTAATGAAAGCCCTCACTAGCCACTGTGGCTTTTTTTTTTTGGTATTGTTGTTGTCGTTATATTGTGTTTGAACATGACTTTTCTTATGCTGAATAGTGTGAGCTTATGGAGTTAAAGGGACAGTGAGGAGAGCTTTATTAATATTTTTTTTATAGCAAAATCCAATAGCTCGGAATTTCATGGCTTTGTTGCCACTTGGCCGGCAGTGAAAGATGCAATTATTTCTAAGAAATTTGGATTCGAAGTTGAAAAAGTTCTTCTCGCCGCTCAGATTCAAACTTGAGATTCTCTTATGGCGACACAGGACTAAGTGACGTGAAACATGACGTGCACATGACGTAACGCAGACTCCGTGATTTCTGACGGCCAGCAGAGCGGCGTAGCAGCAGCCGAAATGAAAGCTACCGCCGGCCGCTTGTTGAAGGCATCTATCGGCTATTGCGGCCGTCGCTACCGTCACTTCGCTTACGTTTGCACCGGCGTTTTGCCAGCGTTACGATGGATCCCGTTCTCGAAGTCATCAACGAAGTTCTCTCAAATAGACACCTTTAGCACAGCGTGTATCTTGTTACCGTTGGCGGAATACCGGGAGCTCGCCTACGGCCGGAGAGCAGGTGCTGATTGGTCCCGATGCTGCAGGCGCACGCGTAGCTGTCGGGTATGTGGTGCCATCTGGCGACGTCAAGGAGATTTGCGCATGCATTGGCTGCGCCTCAGTGATTCATGGCTTCTCGTGTCCTATGACGTCATCACGCTTGTACTTGCGAGTTTGGCCTGTGGCGGCGATACCTGTATTTTGGTTCTTGCTCTTTTCTACGTTACAAGAGCTTTGTTGTCAGTATGAGTGGCGTTTTTGTAATCAGGAGCTGGTATTCTGTCGATACAAGCCAACTTCAATTTCTCCTCAGTGTCCCTTTAAGTTCTTTTTAAATGGCCAGTGGAGGCACAGTAATGTACTGTTAGCATATTTGCGTAAATATGCTTTTGTGAACATTACTAAATCTTCTCACTTTTCTGCCAAATAATTTATTGAAATGGGAATGCCTTTGTGAGGTTGATTTGTGTAACCAGAGCAGATTCTTTAGATATCAGCATCATTAACCACTTACGTACACCATGTTTTGTTTAATTTCGTGCACAAATAGTTGAAAAATTTTTAGTTGTCCTGTCTTCTCGGCGTCGTACTCATGGAACCTCCCTATGTCTGTACAGAGTTGCTGCACTCGGCCCAACATATTTCGCTGTTGTCAGCTGAGTGAGAAATTGCAAGAAATATTTTTTGACACAGCGGGGTGGCTATAAAATTGAGCGCTCATCTTCAGTGCTGTCACCAGTGTGGCATTTTTTCATCGTTAACTTGTGGTAGCGGGTGTACTGACTGGCAGGATGATGCTGCTGACTAACAACAAAACATCATCAAATTTTTTAATTTGCCCTAGCATTCCAAAATAGTTTTCGGCATTTCCACTCTAAATATGGCACACTATGTAATCAGCGTCATTTCTTGAAACTTGGTACAAACCACTGCTTATTTTTAGGTTTCAGTAAATTCAGTTTTCCTGTGGTGCCCACACCAGAGCATTTCTCTAGAGCCTCTGAACCACAATGCCATCTGTTGTTTTGCGGAAGAAGCTCCTTGTTAGCTTTATTGCCACTCATTACCATTTTAGTTGTATAGGTATATAAGTCCGCCAGTTTAGTTTAAGTTTAATTTAACCTTTTTTTTTTTCTCTCTCTGTTATAACTAAAGCCATGACAAGTGCCATCATCTGCTGCTAGCTGTGCTGAACAGGTCTGCTGTGTCCATCCTCTTAAACATGTTCTGTGGTTGGTTGTTTTTGTGCAGGCAACTCCGCAATGTGCTTTGGCAAGCTAATCAGCACGTCCAACGCCTTCGACGGATCAGGGGTGGTGACAGTAAACACCGACGAGCCTCTCATTTGGACTATGGAGTTGCAGAAACAGTGCATCACAGGCTAATGTCACTATGTACAGGATGAATGTCCCATTCACCGGTGATGCAACTTTTTGTTTTTATACGTGTATACCACTGCTAGAAAACTACTGTTGTTAATGAGTTGAGAAAATTTCTTAAATATCTTTTGTAGGTTGTTTTTAGATGTTTTTAAAGTAAAGGTTAATTTTTCTACTCTTTGGTGTACTTCTTGAAACTGCGTTGAAAATGTGGCGGAGGGGTTCATTATACAGTAAATTTTTTGTATGAATGAAATTCAGTAGTTCCAATACATATATATGAAATGCATGTAGCTTGTCAAACCAGTACCAGCACAGATATCAAAATTTTTGAATACAAATTGAATACAAATACGAAGAAAAAATGTCTTCAAGTATCAAATACCTGATCTGCATGAAAAAGGTATCAGAAAGAGATAAGCAGGCATGTTGCTGTCCTTATTTTTTCAAAATACTATATTAAAATAAATCATTAGCACATATTGGTATGTTTAGGGCAGGATGGAAGGTATTTCTAAGTGTTTCTTTGCTAAACCAACATTATGTGCTTAGTAAGCAGCCAAAATACCACAAAGCATCCTCAGCGCCACGCCATATCACCAACAGCAACACTACATTGATATAGATTTTTGCTGGCTGAAGCAACTTTACTCTTAAATAAACAAACCTTGACTGACTCAGCACCATCAAAAAAAATGATATGCACGCGTTGCATACTGTTCGATTAGACAGCATAACTATGCAGCCTATACTGTGATCGTGCAAAAAATGAGTAATAAAATGAAATCCATGAATGACATATAGCTGGCAACTAAAGGTAATGTGATTGGTAGATAGCACATCTCATTAAGACTTCAGAGGATCGAAATTAATATTCGAATTACCCGAAGGTCGAGTTTTAAATGACCCCCCCCCCCATTGCCTAAGATTCTAGCATGTGGTGAAGTCTTGCGAGGAGACTCTGTCGGACAAACAGCGAAAAGCTCGTGGCTAGTGTGCACTCATTCGCTTGCCCAGCTGGAAACACTTACCTAACTCAGCACCCCTTGGGGGTCTCTGTGCAAAAGTCTGCAAGTGGGCTCACCCGCATCTCGCAGCTGACCAGAACGATATGGCACAACTCATGCTAAGTGAGTGGTGAAAGCGACAAGATGACTGCGATGGGTGTAGGAGAGATGGACAGTACAGTCTGGATGGATCAAACAAACAAAAAAAGCTTCGCGCTTTTGCATCGTGTGATAGGTGGGAAAGCCAACTTGCGAATTCCGTATGAGGTTTAAGCTTATTAGTGTCCGAATGTGACCAGTCCACGCGATAGATGACGAAGAAGAAGAAAGTGAAGAGGACACTTTTGTGCCATGAGAATAAACTCGATCCTCGGATAATTTGTCACACTCGACCACAACTCCTAGATATTGACGAGTGTTTCACTCCATGCCGAGGATCCTGCAGATGTTTGTGCTTTGGGAATGAATCATTAACTCTATTGCAATCATACAGAAAACGCCAATCAGTGCTCACTAAAGCATGCATACAATAAACATAAGTATCCGTAACAGTCGTTGACGGGTGCCCAAACCATTGCTCATCGTGAACGTCTTCTCAGCAGACCGTAAAGGCTTCGTGCTATTTGAACGCTCGCAGTCTGCACATTGCATTATTGCCTTATGCTGTCTTGACCGTGCTGAGCCTCTCGTAGGGGACTTCCTTTACCATATAGTGCTGTTCCAACATTTGCTATATTGTTTCTTTAATCCAGCGACCAAACAGGGGTACACTCTCAAGCATGTCTACTCGCTTCACCTGTTTGATGCAAACTGAACTCGTGTTTTGAGGCTGAAGGTTCCCTGACCTGCCCCCAAAACCAATTTCCCCATCAAGTACACATGCGTACAATGCCACAGCTTCTCTCTTTACTTTCACGACAGACCATGCAAGTTAGTTGCAACTCATTATGAGCACTCATAGCTTAAATACTGATTCCTTTCAACATCGTTGTTGTACATTACATAACAGGGAAGAAAAGAAGAGGGTGGAGAAGGAAAACATCACATGGACACAGTTTGATCACTTACACGCAACAGTTTGACCCGCGCTTACACGACAGGTGGGCTTGTCAGCAAATACCCAAAATTCTGCGCTCAAGTGTTCAGGCTGCACTACATTGTTCACGGCTGTGGCAGCCATATCTGATCGCATTGGAGCTGTGTTTTCACACAACAGAGGGACAGCTTCAGTTGGCGTAATCTCCCATAACTTCTCCAAATTACATTTCGTATGCTTTCAGGCAACATGAATTTTGTCGGGGCCGTCAGTGCAGTTTGAGTTTTAATGTACAACCAAAATTATTTAAATGAGAGCATGCATTTCAAGACAATGCATGGGACAGTGATATACAATTAAGGGGGACGAGGGTCTTAAAACTAACTTTTTTAATTATGGCTAGAATCTCACGACATTTTGCACACAGACGCGTTTTTCTCTTCCGATTCCAAATATATAATCATAATTGAGCTGGTGGTCTTAAATCTTGCAAAGTCTAGAATGTAATTAGGTAATTTCTTACGCAGCTTTAGTGAACTTACTCATTGCATTTTGTTGCTTTTATTTTCGTGAATTGATAGCCAGAGAGAGTTCCCATACCTGGTGACATTCTTCATTTTTCTCTAAAGGCATGTCATCCTGATATACTATGTTGAGAGTAAAAGGTCGCAGTATTTGGCACTGCAACTCATTAAGCTAATTGTAAATTGCTACTTATACATGGCCTAAACAAAAAAAGTAAGAGTGTCATCAGGTATGAGAATTCGCTGGCTATAAATTCATGTAATAAGTTCATTAAAGCTGTGTAAGAAATTACCTAATTGCACTCTAAAATTTAAGATAACTTTTGATTTAAGACCACCAGCTCAATTATGACTACATTTCTGGAATCAGAAGAGAAAAACAGATCTGTGCAAAATTTCATGGTATTCTAGCCATAAATAAAAAGGTCAATTTTAAGACCCTCATCCCCCCTTCAGCTAACTGCTATTGCATGGGTTGGCTCAGTGGCCCGCGGCTTTTGTCCGGTTCACTTTTTTCTTGTCCTTATGACTTTGCGATTTTTTGTTTTTTTTTCATTTGTGATCATAATTGAAAATTGTGTAGCATGAACTTGGCCTTTGCAATCACACAACAGCAGAGACCCTGTTTCTGCGTGCACTGCGTCTCTTTTATCACAGCGACTCAGAGCAGCAGAACCACTTGTTCTGTTTCTTCACTGGCACATTCGCACGCACTCATCGACTGTCATAAAACAAGGTGCTGCACTGTATTTGCTTATCCAGCACTGTATTTGCTTATGGCAGCAGTACCACATTGGCTTACAGTCAGTCTGTTTGGCCTGTTGTTTTGGGAGAACGCATGGGATGCGGCTTTATCCCAGAGAACAAAAACGCACCCGCTGAACAGGATTGGGCCACCTTGGTGTAGTACTTGGACATAATTTCCTATATACCTAAATATACCAATTAACCCTTGGGCAGTGTTAATTAGGAAGTCAATGGGTGAAGCCTTCCTGCAGTAAATGATGACTGGTTCAATAAGCACAAGCGGCAATATGTGGGTGCCAGACCTAGCACCGTGCATGAACTTTTCGCAGCATGTTGGCAGTAGACTGTATAAGAAAAGAGCATCTTTGATAACCATTCAGAAATGCGACAGTTCACTGTAGATTCAGGAGAATATGAAAATTTGCAGTTTTCAATAAACCAAGGCAAACTAATTGTACATAACATCAAAAGTGCAATGCAAATCAAGGTCAAGTAGTGTGCTAGCAGGCTATTCAGAATTATGAATACATGCACACCCCTAGATATGGCAGGTCGGTCAGCTTTTGCAACGAGTGGCCTTACAGCATGACTTCTGCATCGCTGGAAGTGGATGCTAAGATTCTGCTTTGAGCATTATGGTTTATGAAGGCTTAATGTCCCAAGAGACTCTGCTATGAGGGATGCCATAGTGAAGGGCTCTGGAAATTTTGACCGCCTGGGGTTGTTCAGAAATGCAGTCTTCGTAGACATGCGAGTAGCCCAAGAGGATTTTCTGCCATCAGAAACTATACTACTACTAGCACCTGCACTCAGATGCATTATTTCATTCTCTTAACAGTACAGTACCACGGCTGTCTATGCAGCACCAACTGGATTCAAATAGGAGACCTTTTATGAAGACTGATGAAGGGGGGGGGGGGGGGGACACTGTTCATGGTCATGCCTGCACATACCTTCCGGGTAGCAGAGAACAATGGGAGACAAATTCTGCACCCCCCTCCTCCTTTTAAGGGGGGCTACTGCCCCTCTTGCCCTCTCCCTCTGCACATGCCTAGGGTCATTCCCATGGGTTCTGCAGTGCAATGGATAAGCACTGCGTGTTGAGGTCAAAGAGCATTGGAAGCCGCCGAACATGGTGGCAATCAAGCGTTGAGGCTTCAACAGAATGGAAGGAGGGTAGAGTTGGGATCTGCTTATGATTATTTGTGGGCACAAACTTAACGTAAACTAAGAAAGAAGAAGCACAGCTGTTGTGTCCTGTGTCTTTTCTTCCATCTACATTAAATTTGTGCCCACAAATAATCATGAAGCGTTGATGGGCTGTAACAGGCTGCCACTGTTGCCAGCGTGCAGTCCTCCACTTTCATGCTAAATGTGCCTTGATGCACCTACAACAGCTGCAGTGGTTGTTTCTGTTGTCATCGTGTAATAGTCAAGCTAGGCCAAGTCTAGTCTAAATTCAGCTTTACTCATGGTACTCATTGCACAGGCCAGAGCAGGGTGGACTTAGTGCCCACAACAATGTAATAGCCAGGGTAACCACCCGGGAAAAGTAACAGTGGGTTTCTACTACAAATCATTGCATCACTGCAGACTCTGCATGAGCAGTTTGCAAGCAGCATCCAAATGGACACCAAAATTATGCATAAGAGAGGTACAGCAAGCAACTTTCATGCAGGCCTTTATGCCTCGATTAATGTGGGAGCATGGAATCTCTCCAGCACTGCGAAATAGAGAATGAAGTCTCCACCTCTCCACAAGCCCATGTTTCGAAATTCTGCTTTAATCAATATTCATACATTGAAATATGCCTTGTCACCAGTTGACTTTCAAAGTGGTCCCAATTTGCTCAGGCCAAAGGTTTACAAGCTAGGAGACAACCAGAAGTATCTCATCCGAAATAAAAGTGCAGACAAGAAGGGTACGGATACAAGCATTTCAGCTTTGCCAATGGTGTATTTCTTTTTTGAGTGTGCTATGTATAAGTTCGCCTCTTCATGCCAGGCCTACTCTTCAGCACCCATGGTCTCCAGTATGATGTCAAATGCAAATGGCACAAACATGTGTCCCTCCCCTCGGTAGAACTTGCTCTGGAACTCCACCCTGCATGGAAGAGTACAGTGTCAGTAAGCAGAGAAAGCAAATTGGCTACTTTATGGGGAAATGAGACTGGAACTTGTGGTCCAGGAAGTATACATGGACTCCTGTGAATATACCCTTTAGGTTTGGTGGGTTTGCTGCTAGTATTACTTTTTGGTAATACTCTGTCAGTAATGGTGTTTAGCATGTTGTGGAGAAATCTTTTGTAAAAAAAAAACTTTCAAACAGTGCTAGTCTGTGTGACAGCATGATGTTAGAACTGTGATGTTAGAAATAGAAGAAGAAGACCAAGGACATCACAAACATATAGGTGGGGCACAACTCCTGAGTGCCATGCAGTTCTAACCTCATGAAATCTTTTGTAAATGTTGCTTTGAAAGGTATACCTCAAACATAAAAATTATTGTTTATTTTAATTATTTCCTCAATGGCCCTGGGTGTGGGGCATTTATACATGAGGGCATTACATGGGGCATTCTGTGATATGACCATGAGCAGCAGCGATACACAAATGCTACACTTAAGGATGTGTAAACATCACCACAGCCTAACAATTTTATTAAAGGGACCATGAAAAGAATTAAAAGACGCTTGTAAATGTTAGAAGTTATGCTCAGAAGCACTGACACCAAGTATGAGTCTTCGGAACTGAGCCGGCAATTTATTATGGCTTTTTAAAAATCGCGTTTTTTAAAATTCGCGGGCCGATTGGTGTCTTCGTAGGGAGCGATTTTGAAACCAAAACCGGGAAAACAGACGTCACTAGTCCCATGACGTCGGTAGGCCACCACACGCTGTCATTCGCTCGAGCCGCGGCAGCTACGACGTCACGGGCACACTTCCGGTAGCGGTGAAAATCGTCTGCTTGAGGCGCCACGCGACCCCCTCGGGCAAGCGCGGGCCAGGGCATTGCCTTCACGCATATGTTTCCAATTTACCTCTGCCGCCTCTTTCTGCCGGGAGTTCGGGAGCAAAGAAAGCGCCGAGACCGGAGAGACGCTGCCGACGCACGCTGCTCCTCGGGAGTGCGACAACCGGAAGCCGTGAACCGAACGTCAGCGAATGACGTATTCATGGGCGGAGCCCAGTCCCGGAGCTGTTTTCTTTATTTTTTCTTGGTGCTCCGCGCGTATGAGTTGAGGGGGGAGAGGAGGAGCGTGATTTTTAATCGTCTCTAACTTCGTTGTTATTCATGCTAGCTCGAAAATTCTTTCGCTGGGGTGACGATTGATGGATTGCCTATCTTTACGTAATCTCAATTAATTTGTTTCATAGTCCCTTTAATGGTTGCCAATCAGAACCCTTTTCAGGCTGCCTTTCCTAAAATGCTCTTCCTGTTCACAGGCTATCCCTGCAAAGTGATCGGTTAGCGCTACTAAATTAAGGACGCGATGTATACTTGTTAGTATGCTATAAAACAATCATGAACTTCTTCAGCTTTGTAAAGTGAGTGACAACCTCACAGCTGCATGAAAGCTACAAGTGAAATGAAGATTTCTAAGTAAAAGCCAGCCTTTTCAGGAATGGGCCACCAGCTATGACACTTGCAATAAAACATGGGTGCATCACTGCTCTAGAACCTGCAAATCACAACAATACTGTAATAATAAACCGAAAGAATTTTAGTTGTACATTTTGGAAGAGGGGGAGCCATTTACTGGTGAAAACAGCCATAGCATGCACTGGTTTCTCTTCACAGTCGCCATCAACTCTGTCCACACCAAGCAGATCCTCAGCTTCTCACTGTGGTGCGCAGTAATTGAGAGAAAAAAAAAATGGCTTTCTTTGATCACTGCAGGCATTCCAGTCTCTACACATAACACAGGAGAGACTGGCACATCATTTGCATGTTGCAGCAAACCAGCTTAAGGCCTGAACTGTCAGCATACTTAGCTGAAATTATTCTAGTGGAGCCCAAACATGCACTTTACTTGCAAATGTGAAAAAGCTAGCACAGCCATGCTCGTATAGCATCATTTGCTTGAAGCAAAAGACCGAGTAATACAGTACACCAACTTCAGATTTTCAACAAGCTGCCACAGCAGCTGGGGACAATAGCAGCTGAAGTCCCTATTCGCCCTGAACAGTTTGCAATGTGTGTTAAAGCTTGGAATGGGGCCAGTTGATATGTCATACTGAGATTACCTTACAGAACTTTCAGAGGACAGACAGTTCATGTGCACGTGCACACACATGCAAATCATACACCTTTGTGTCTATGTGCACAGACTATTGCCTGCTGATGCTTTTTGTACATGCCTGCTCATGCTTGCTATGATTTATCTATTCTTCAAGATATTTTTACTTCTCTATCCTGGATTGGAGAGTAAAACTGATATCAGTGCAGCAGGTAGCATAGTGGGCGCTACTTGGTGCCTGAGGCCATGGCCATTGATGATCGCTATAATCATTGGTGCATTTCCAAATGTCTTCTCGCAAACAAGAAAAGCCATTTGTCAGGAATGGACCTTTAGATGGCAGGGATGACCATTTTTCTTTTTCTGTTATGTTGAGTCACCTTTTAGGGTACTGAGGCAAGGTACCACATTCAAGATCTTGCTTTCTTTGAAACGACGTAGAAGAGCTGCCTTCAAAACTTTTAGCGTTTTGCCAAGGCTCAATAAGCAGCAGAGTCATACCAGTGGAGTCTCATAGCGTGCAGGAAGGCGGACAGCCCCTCCATGATGAGCAGGACAGCCACCGTGAGGACAGCCCAGGCAGCAAACGTCATGTACATGACGAAGCCGCCGACAGCGCTCAAGGGCATCAGGCCAGTCTTCAGCACCATGTTCCACAGCACCTCCGAGAGCTCTGCATAATGGGCGCGTGGTCCAAAGCGTGCCGTCACAATGAGTCGCATAACTACCTTACTAGAGTTTACAAAGAAAAAAAAGATTGCACGCCAGCACACTGCTTGTCAACACTTCTTCAGATACAAAGCGATCACCAGCACTTGCATCCTGCAATGTTCCTTAACACTACCAGATTTCAGATTTCCTGTGATGCCTGACACATGCACAATGGCATTGAACAATGTGTGTTCCAGCCAAACAAGGGCACCTTCACAAGCACGACCTCATCGTGAGACTGTTCTGGAGATTTAGTATACTGGAGACATGTTAGCATAGAAGCAAACTAGATTAACATATGCCTCCTAAGCACGCACACTTGCAGGATGTGCTGCAAGGTTGCACATGCACCTGCCACTGCATGTGCACAGCAGGCATGAGTTAATCTGGCACACATCCACGCTAACACATCTCTGGTATGCTAAAACTCTTTACTACAAGTAAACAGAACTGTACAAAACATTCTATTAGTAAGGCAGTCATTCGGAACTTCATAATAGCTGTACAGAAAATGTACTGCATCAAAATGCTAAAATAACTCACGGTCACGAGTACTGATGAAGATAGCAAAGGGAGCCGACTGTTGGCTGACATTGCCTAATTGACTACGCATATCCAAGCAGAATGCTCAGATTGGCAGATGTGTTCTGCTTAAATACAGTCTATCGAGGAACTACCTGAAATGTAGAGGCATGTGCATCAGTTAATCAATACGACCCAGACAACTATTCAGTTTCTCACATTTCAGTAAACACGGCTTGCGCTCGTTACATACGCCACAGTTCACAACTTTGGAATGAAAAAAAGCCACTCGGTGTGGCCGTCTAAAAGAAGCTAGGTATGGGTTAACTGTTGGTTCACTAGAACCTTCAAGTTGGATTAGAGAGGCACATATAGCTGTATTTCAGACACAAAAGCTTCCAAAGCAGTCGCCCCAACTTTACTTCGAAGCAGTCACCCTAACGCTTACAATGATTAAAAGGACACATCAGGATATATCAACTAAGCAAGACTGATAACTTATTCCTCAAGAACACTAACGACGTTTTTTCTGCTCAGAAGGTGGCTGTGTTGCTGAGAAAATTGCAAATGAAAGTCCTGAAACCCTTCCACATTCAAACCGCCCACAATAAACAAGCTCAGTTAGGTAATCTTATGATGCATTTGCAGTGAAGCTATCCAATCAACCAGAGGTGTCACTTCCAAAGACAAGAAACACTGCCGGAAACTAACTAACCCACCAGTCGAGGCAGCCAACACAGCAGCAAAATGCAAGTGCAGGCTGCATCAGTCACCTCCACCAAAAGCAGATGTTGCAGACCTTGCAACACATGCGTATGGTAGAAATAGGTTGTATAGGTTTGAAAGAAACTATGCGATGAAAGAAGCGCTAAAATCAGGTCTTGCGTTTCTGTTCCTCGCATACTGCATGCATGATGACCCGTGAAGGGAAACTTCGTCAAATGAGAGGTCATGGTGCATACATGTGGTACTTCTCAGATGTGTTTTAGCACATATAAAAGCATATTTGCCCTTCCACTGCGCAGAAATTATGGAAGACAACGCACTCGCATTGTGCTTCACAAACACTTTAATGGTGCACATGAATGCATGTGTCTGCATGAGTGCGTACAAAAAAAGCAGACACTTTGCAAACTCTGAACACCCCCACAGCCTGCACAGACTAGCTGATTCCATGGCTGAAGATAGAATCAAACTGCTCAAATTGCTTCATCGGCTGCCTGGCAAGCAAAGCAGAGCTCCAATGCTTTTGACAGCTTGCTGCATACAATGGCCACATGCAGCCTGAGTGCACAGAATGTGAGGCAAAAGATTCAGCGCTCGTTTTTGAGTCTAGCCGTTCTTTCAATTTGTCTGTCCTGAGGTACCTTAACTGAGACTCTCTGCATTCTTGGCTATGCTCCTCACGCTGCTTTCCTCATGTTTAGACAGCAATTGCCCATGGATGGCTAAATTGCATTCCGTGAGAAAGTGCACTGACATGTCACAGCCACAGTCTCACAGATTTGCGCATAGCGGCGCCCCATGTACTTCGCTTTTACGCAGTTTTCTGACTTATAAATTTGCTATCATGTGACGCTAACCTATCAGTCTAGCTTGCCTTTGTATTCCCCTTTAGTGTCTTTTTAAACCTTAAGAGGTGGACAGAGAGAGAAATGGACGGAAAGGCAGGGAGGTTAACCAGGCGATGCCCAGTTGGCTGCCCTACACTTGGGGAGGGGAACAGAGGGGAAAAAAGGGAAAAAAGCGGCAATGAAATGAGTTTTCTAAGTGTCCAGCGACCACTATGTCACGGAGACAGAGGGCGCGCACTGAAAACTTACAAGATTATAGACAGGAATACAACCCCGAGTCCCTTAAGAATTTCAGGAGCGCTTTCACTGCTTTCCTTTGTGAGGAAGGTTGAGGAGGTGAACAGAAGTTCATGTGGTGCATTAAAGAACTAAACGAAGAGCAGTTTTCTAAAATGCATCTGGAGTTTATGCTGTTCTATCAAAATTGGCTGGGGTTAATTACAAAAAGATGAGAGGTGAACATGGTGATATCAACTAATAAAGTGGCAGATTGGGCGAGCTTGTAACATGACATGCAAAATAGCACAACAGCACACAAATATGAGAAAGAACACATACAAATACTAAAGATAAAAATGCAAGGACAAAATCCTTCAAACAGGACTCGAACAGTGCCAATTGTGGTTCACTCATCTTCCAGTCAACAAAGCAGCCAGGCTGCCTATTCAGTGTTCCACTTCATCTGGATGCAATGTTTACATGATCCAGCTATTAATTTCTAGGCCTACTCTTCTATAGCGGGTGCAGCGCTTGTGTCGTCAAGCAAATGTGTTATTTGGAGAAAATCTTCATTTTCTTGATATGCAAAACCTCGAAGAGTAGTGCAGTCGCAGTGGAATCTCACCCTAGATGCATTGTTAAACATTTTTTTTTTTCTGGGGGGGGGGCACAAAACTTCACAGTGCAGTTCAGCACAAGAATAGATGAAGTCCGTTGAAAGTTTTTGCTCCCAATGATAAGCAGTGCAATTTCTGAAAATCATTTACGATTAGGTACCAGTGTACGGGCTGCCTAAGGGCAGTAACCTGGAACAGTTTTGTGCTCACATAACTCAAGATGGGCGTCCAGAGTAATTTCGTACCGGAACGCTCGCACACATTTCACAGGGCGTGCTGTTCGTTCTTGTGTTTGGAGTTTTCTGCTTGCAAATGAACATTGGCAGCAGCAGCACTATCCGTTCCTTTTTCCTCTTATGCCCACACAATGGCAAAAGGGGACTGAGTTCTGGAGCAAGAGCAGCTAGGAAGGCACACTGGCCAGATTGTGGGTACTAGAATTATCCTAATGCCAATGCATGTGGAGTGCCATGTAAAGTGCTTTAGGGCAAGAATGAACCAAGCAATATGGTTGGGTTCAACTCCACTTCTATATGTATAAACTTTTATCAAACCGTAAAATTTTCACACTTTCACTTCAAAGTTCTCTTAATACTGTCGACATATGTTAGTAGCCAGAAAAAGTAACAAAGCTGTCAAAAGAATGGGTGAGGATTAGTGATGGAAAACCTATCGATAGTTGGGTCACTATACTATCGATGGTAAATAAGACTGTCAATAGTAGTATCGATAGTATCGATAGTACTTTCGATAGTTCTATTGATAGTACTATCGATAGCCGTATCGATACTACTTGTTATATAGAGAACTATCGATTTTATAAAGTCAACCATTCTTACCCACTGCATCCTAAACTTGGTTTCCCGAGTGTGTGGTATGGAGGTGATGGTATGAGTAACTGACAGGACTCGCCCGTTTTCGCAGCGTACGCGTCATCGAGCTCTGCAGACTTTCCCTACATAAAGTTGCTGAATAAAATGTTACCGTGCAAATGTCCTAGTTGCGAAGCATGTGTGCGAAAAGCATTTCTGCAGCGGTTACGTCAGCAAGATGACGTCTGCAGTGTACGACAGTGTCGTATAAGCCAGCACAACTTGTGCTGTTTGTTCTTTCGACGAATGCAGTTCCACGTATTTTTCCGAACTGCCTCAGTGCATGTTAAAGAACCACAGCTGGTCGAAATTTACCCGGAGACCTCCACTACGGCATCCCTCATAGCTTGAGTCTCTTTGTGATGTTAAGCCTCATGATCCGTGAAACCAACCAAGTAACACAAATGTTTTGGTTATATCGCTGGCCAACAAATGCATAATATCAATATTGTTACCATCAATAGTCTTATTATTGACAGTTTCATAATCAATAGTCTTGCTCTCGATAGTGGTACTATCGCTAGTAATACTATCGATAGTTTATCGATCGTAGACTATCGATAGTTTATTGATAGTCTATATCTATCGATAGTTTTTTCTATAGATACTATTGATAATCAATTTTCCGACAGTTTGCATCACTAGTGAGGATGTGTTTGGGGGAATCCCCCAAGGTGGATTAAGATTTAAAACAAGAGAATAATTGCTGATTCACACAAATCAAAGTGCAGCCACATGGTCACAGGATGTGGGAGAGCAGCTATTTTTTGTAGTACAAGCATGAGGGTTGAGGAAGAGTGAGCAAACTTTGTGAAATAATGAGGAAGGTGAGGGAGGGACACCGTCTTAGAGGTGTCTGCGAGAAAAAAGTGAACATGAGGGCATTTGCCCACCATTTACCCCAACTAACACATCCATTACTTCTCCAAGCAACCTGCATGAAGCCTACAGCAGGCTTTGTTGCACTCACGTGCGTGCGCCAGGCTGAGCGCCCAGAGTCGGAGGTAGGATGCGGTGTGGGACACGGAGCCGAGGCAGTACTCGATGGTGTGGATGGTCTGGTTGATGAAGGTGTCTCCAAAGTTGAACTCGCCAGACCCATCACCATGACCATGGCCTCCACCACCACCAGCGGCGGCCTTCGAAGCCTTGGCCAGTGTGCTGTCCTCAGCTTCCTTGTCGGGCCGTGCTGAGCTATGAGCAGCAGCCTGGGCATGGGTGGATGGAACTTCCAGAGATCCATCTAGGGTGGTCCCCGTGCTTGGTGGCATATGAGACGAAAGCTACAGTTTGATCCAGATACTACCAATACCGACAGGAAGTGAGTGATAAGGAGCCAAGTGGTTGCACAGTAGTTTTCATGATTCAATGAGGGCATGCTGCTTACCATTAAAACTGTGATATATTATTGAAATTTCTGTACCAGCTCATGAGGGGAAAGTACTTATAATGGCAAGGTTTACATAATCTTTTTTTATCGCAGCACTCTCAATGGCAAATCAGTGGCATACTCCTTCTCAAGGCCAGAAATCTACTTTTTCGTGGTCAGGATGCAGGTGACAAATGGGATTTGGCCACATTCAGGACCAGACCAGAAGTGGCATTCAGGAAACTCCCACAGGCTTTACCTTGACTGCCCTCTTGTGTTTGTAGTACAGGTAGAAGGGCTTGGAAAGCAGGATCCAGGGAATGCATATCATTGCCAAGATGACCAGGAAGCTCTGCAGCCCTTTCTGCACAGAATGCAACAGGCAAAATAAGGGCCTTGCCAGCTCGTGCCAGGGCAAACATGGCAGTGAATAACCTTGGTGTGCACTTTAGCAGGCAGTCACAATGTATACACCACCAGAGCCCAAACCCCACTAATAAAAAAGTGCCTCTCTCCAGCTTTCATCCTGACACAGTAACCTTGATCCTGATATTACATGATTTCAAGATTACAGCACAAGGGAAGACATGAACATGAGAAGGTCAGGAGACATGCAAGCACCAACTTCCACCAGTTTACTGTGAATAGTGAAGAGGGCAACCACTGGCCAGACATTGCCCAAGTGTGAAAAAGGAAAGAAAAAAAGCATCAATGGGGCCACAGATTTTTTTTTTTCATCAACCTGACTATGCCCGCTGCAGGGCAAAGGCCTCTTCCATATCTCTCCAATTAACCCTGTCCTGCGCCAGCTCCAGCTGCCCTAACCTCATCTTAATCTCATCTTAACCTTACCCTTCTTAACCTCATCCACCCACCTAACCTTCTGCCAGCCCCTGCTATGTTTGCCTTCGTTTGGAAACCAATCCGTTACTCTTAAGGACCATCGGTTATCTTGCCTTTACATTAAATGACCTGCCCACGCCCATTTCTTCCTCTCGATTTCAACTGGGATGTCATTAACTCACGTTTATTCCCTGACCCCCTCTGCCCTCTTTCTGTCTCTTAACGTTACACCTATCATTTTCCTTTCCATAGCTCGCTGCGTGGTCCGCAATTTAAGTTGAACCATTTTCGTTATCCTCCAAGTTTCTGCCTCTAGGTTAGTACCAGTAAGATACAGCTATTATACACTTTTCTCTTGAGGAGTATTGGTAAACTGCCATTCATGATCTGAGAGAACCTGCCATATGCACTCCACCCCATTCTTATCCTTCTAGTTATTTCGCTCCTGTTATTTGGATCAGCAGCCTGCCTTAAGCATACGCATTCCCTTACCACTTCCAGCACCTCGTTATCAACTGTAAATTGCTGTTCCCTTCCGAGACTGTTGAACATTACTTTGCCTTTCTGCATATTAATTTTTATATACTGCACCTTGATATGCACATGTTACCTAAAGTATCAGGGGTGTACAAATAGTACTTTTAGAGAAGCTCTACTCCTCCCATACAAAGCTGAAGGTCATGTGACCTTCAAACCAGGAGGAGCAGAGGCTTGGCTCCAATGTCATGCCACATGACTTGCCGCGCCTCGCCACAGCCTGCGCATGTTGAGCCGACGGTGCTCGCTCACCTCAACCTTATGGATGATGGAATATCAAATCTATCTGCCACAGTGGCTCAGTGGTTACGTTGCTAAGTTTCTGAGCCAGAGGACCCAGGGTCAATACCGGAGTGCAAAAGGCGCCCATGAGAGGTCCCCAGGTGGTCGAAATTAAACCGAAGCCCTCCACTATGGTGCACTTCATAGCCTACGAGTCGCTTCGGGGCGTCAAACCCCAAAATTTTTTTCTACCATCGAATCTGATAGAATTTACAGCCCTCTCCATGCAAGCATGTTCCTTTTAAAGTCTAAAACCCTTCAAGCTCCTCCTCACCTGTCCATTGTAGAACTGTGCCTGGTAGCAAGGCTCGGACGGGTAGGAGAAGAGGAACATGTTGATGAGCATTATGAGGAGACTGGGCGCGCAGTAGGTGTCCTTGCCAAAGTTGATGGTCCACTTGGCAAAGATGGTGATCGCCAGGTAGCCAAAGATGGAGCACAGGAACAGCAGCTGGGGCACAAACTCACACCACACGCTGGCCATGTTGTTGAAGAACCTGCGCAACGAGATCAGCGGAAGCTCCATTAGCATTGCTCCCAAACAACCGCTTCATTCTCCATGGATGCACCCCAGTGCAACAGCAACTGCATTACAGAAAAGTAAGTGCACTGCATTCACTAAAGAGGATCGAGAGCCTGTATATAAACCTATTGCGGCTTACCTTAATACCACAGTTTCTGCATAATCTGTCAATTACTTCAGCCCTTCAGTGATGACGAACTGCTCAGTCAGCTTTTGTGAAAAAATTAGGTTAAAGCTTCCCAGCAAACCAAAAACCTCTCAGAGAAGTCTAGCTAGACGTCTCTGAGAGGTTTTTGGTTTGCTGGGTTGTTACAACTCAAGTTATTGACTAGCAACAAGTTTTATTGTTAAACCGTCAAGTTTTACTCACGGTACCGCAGCTTAGGGTTGGACATTTGTATGATTCCGGTGATGAATTTTATATTGGATATCATTTTCATGTTAACCATGATGCCCCTACAGCCAAAAAAAATAAAAGTAATATTGCCCAGGATGAAAGGTAACATGTGACTTGTAAGTGCAACCTTTCTATGTCTGCATGTCAAATCTATGAGGGAATGCAACTGATAATCTATAACAGCAAATGAAGCAAATGCTTTGAAAGCGTCATTTGTGTGGGAAGTAGTTTGATCTCCTTCAGGCTGCATTAGCTTAGTCTAAAGGCCATCACAGTGCATTTCTTAGAGATGGTCAAGAGATGACAGCCTGCCACCACTCCACCCAAAGGAGATAATGAATTTGTCCCCAGGTCATGTCCAAGCACATTAGTTTGCATCATGAGAAACTGCACTCAGTGGGTGTTTAGTTGTTTGTTTGTTCTACTAGATTTTACATTTTCACCTAAGGCTATCATGTGCCAAATGTTTGTTCTACTGGATTTTACATTTTCACCTAAGGCTGTCATGTGCCAAATGTTTGTTCTACTGGATTTTACATTTTCAGCTAAGGCTATCATGTGCCAGTTTAAAAAATCCGAGTTTTCAAAATGTTAGTCTGTTTATCACATTTAAGTCCTCGTTTTAGAACCTAACAACTCTCGCTAAGTCTACTATGCATTTTCTCCTAAAAGCAACCTGGGATGGAAAGGAATGCAAGGAGGCAAAAGATTTTTCGGATTCCAATAATTCAGGTACGATAGTTCAAATTTTGCTGGGGAACCATCACACGCCTCAAAGGAACGTGTATATATTCACGACTAACATTTGTTAATCGTCATATGTGTCTCCTCTCTTGTGTTTTGTCTCTATTTTTATGCTAATTTCTTTACATTAAGGCCCAGTAGATATGAAAAGTTAGATTTTACAGACACGAGCAAGCAGTGCTGCCAGAAACATCTCCCTCTATTCGCCATTGTGGAACGTGCCACCTTAGAAGGTGCAATCTTGGATTCAAGCAGAATCAATTGGACCGACTGGCTTAGATAGGCTCAGCAGTTTGTTCCTCATTGCTGCTATTCGAGTTAATGGCAAGCTTTTTTCGTTCCTGGTTATGAAACTGCTTATGAAAGCTTTCGAACTGGTTATGAAATCATGCATAGTCACAATTGACAATGTGGCCTGTGCTGGACAGGTGTTTGCGAGGACAAGCAACAAAGGCATTGGCAGCCTGAAGGCAGTCGATCCCCTCAGTGTGTAAGCCTTGAGACCAGTAGGCCTAGGCTAAAGCCTGGCTACCCATGCTTCTGAGGCCATTTTTAAAATACTGATAGGTACGGTTGGACATTCTGCCACTGCACTTCTAGCGTGGTGCATGAATGGATTGTGTTGGTTGAAAAAAACTGGCTCACAACTCATCTGAAATCAATCAAGTAAAAACGAGACTGCTCCACTCACCTGTGGTTCCAGAGGCTAAGGAACACTCCAAAGAGCATCTGAGACACGCCCAGTATGATCGACATCTTCATCTTGTACGAATTAGTGAAGGGGATCTTGTTGGTGGCCAGCTGCCATGCCTGCGTTGACCAAAATTCACATGCTTTGAGAGCGTGCACTTTTAAGTGAACACATGCAAAGCATAATGCAAGGGTACCTACAGGATCCACACCAAAGGGGTAGGGTGATCCCATGAAGTTGTCCACTGGGTCTAGTTGTTCGTTCTCATGGTAGTTTGCCCTGAAGGTAGAACAAAAAAAAATGATGCGCTTAGTCCAATGTGGTGCGTTTCATTGTAAAAGGCAAATTCACTCCCAATCTAAAATGTAGTGAAAACCGCCATTTTCATCGCTGTCAGCCTAACTTCATCCACCACAGGACTAAGACCTCTCCTACTGACCAAGTATGCCTTGCACCAGGCACAGCCCCGTGTCCCCTGCCGATTCCACAACTGTGCTGTTGTCTGTCGGTTATGTCATATTATTTTCAGAATGCTATTCCTCCTCCGGTCTCTTGAAATTACATCTACCATTTTCTTTTCCACAGCTCACTGCATAGTCCACAATCTAATCTCAAGCCTCTTTGTTACTCTCTAGGCTTCAGCTGTATTTACTCTGGGTTTACTTGCATAATGGACACATTTTTCTTCTAAAAAAACTCCAAATTTGGACGGTGCATTCATAAGTGGGGTAAAATATTCAGATAGATATTCACCTGGCAAAAACAGTGTTGTAGAAATAGGCTGCTTGAATAAATACTCTCTCTACAGCATGGTTTCCATGCCCGCAAGAGTAGTCTGCAACTTTTGTATTAAACCAGCATGCATAACTTGCACAGTAGCCCATGATGCCGCATAAAGTAAGCACTCTACCGATACCCACAGAAGATGGTGCTTTACAGTATACCTTAGTGGCTCCAGCAATCACAAAAGGGCGCCTGCTAGCTTTCACAATCATCAGCAGCGGACTGTGTGCGAAAAGAGTGGGGTGTGTTCATTGGGAGAAGGGGAAAAAGCTGCACTTTTTGACGACTAAAGTGGGGGGGTGTGTTCATTATGCAAGTGCATCCATTACGCAAGTAAATATGGTACCGGCGAAATGCAACTATCACATTCTTTCTATCCGTGTGACATTGGCAAATTTATGACCTCAGGGTGCCTGAAAAATGTACTCCACGCTATTGTCCCAATTATTTTCCCCTCGGGGTGCAGATCTGCAATTACCGCATGGCCTAGGCAACTTCCAGTACCTCACTGCATATCAAACTGAAAAATTCTTCCCTTCCCAGGCTGTTTAACATTAGCCTTCCTCATGTAAATTTTACAGTGGCAGCTTTTATAGGGACATTGAGGAAAAACTTATGTTGACCTGTATCGAAAGATTACCAAATTCTAATCACGAGGAGACCACTCTCACCAAAAATGTGAGTTGTTATAACCTCAAGAATAGCGTAAACTGTGGTGCATCAACACAGTTTTCCTTGCACGGATCCCGAAGGCTATAGGCTACACTATCATTCACTTTCAGTTGGTGAACACGGAGTCCTTTTCAGTGTGGATGTCAAGAGTTTGAATCGAATGGCGAGAAAATTGTTAAATGCCTTTTTCTCGATAAATGCACCTTTTGCTGCAGGATGACACGGCCAGGAAGAGCTACAGAATCAATGGAGTTGTCATTAGTGTCTCTTAAATAAGGGCATGTTTCCCAATTCAGCAGTGTTGGCGTAACGGAAGAGACATCTGGGCTAGTTGGTACGGTGACATAATGAATAAACAGCGCTGAAGACGAGGACGAAGATCAAACAGGGCGAGCACTGACTCACAACTAACGTTTATTAAGGAAAACACAGAATATATCCAAGCCAAGCAGCACCAAAACCACACCATCATCAAAAACCAAAACCATGTCATGACAACCCCCTACACATGCCCTGTTCAAGAAATCTGACCTCATTATCTATTAAAGCAATGGAAGGGTCACTGACACATTCTTCCCCTAATCTCATGACATGTTCTGCCTCTATGATTTCCGGGTTGATCTTTGCCAAATGGGCATCTAAAATAACTGTCTGTGATAGAAAAGGATGGCAGCCATTACACCCCTTACAGTGCGCAACCAGATTCGACCCCCACCAATCTCTAATGATCTCTCATGGTCCCGTAACCAAACATTGATACATCTGCCAGTTTGACCCACATACACTTTGTCACAAGATAACAGAATCCTGTATACCACGCCCACTTTACAAGGAACATAAGCATACTCATGTTTCACCCGACAAGTGTTTTTTTCCCGAACCTTTTTTGCAGCTTTATTCTTACCATGCTACAAATTTTCCACAACTTATTTGGTGCCGAGAAGACCACACCAACATCATACCTTCTGGCCACATTCTTCAAATTATGTGATAGGCTATGTACATATTGCCACCTAGTATTGCCAGGTGGCGCATAGCTGACGACGACGAAGTAGGGCTCGCGCCATGAGGAATCTGTCGCCTTTACTGCCCCAGCTTGCCTGGCCTTGTCCGTCTTCGTGCCTGGTATTAAAGCCCCCTTCGTCAACAAGTACGCTACAGTCTGGTGGAGGTGCTGGGTGCCTGTGAGCCCATGCAAGAGACCCCTCCAGGCAGCCGTCACACCAGCCCTGTACCGCTTCAATAAAACTTCGGTTGGGCCTAGTTGGTACATGATGTTGTGAAGGTGTAGGTTGTGCAACCACGGGACGAACCACGAAGAAAAGACAGAGACACACACAAGCGCTTGTGTGTGTCTCTGTGTCTTTTCTTTGTGGTTCTTCCCTTGGCTGTGCGCGCAACCTACACCTTCACAACAACCTGTACCGCTTGACACCCCGGTACATCGCTTCAGTCGGAAGATCCAGGGACTGCCTTCGGAGGTTGGACCATTAGAGAGCAGCGCCATGGCGACAGCCGCTCCTCTTCCTCTGCAAACCGCCGCTGCCGCACCATCCCACTACACCCTGCCGACTCCGCGGATTACCAAGACATTCCGTGGGGAACTTTTTGAGGATGTGGAGGACTGGCTCCTTCACTTTGAACGCGTAGCTGTGTTTAACCAATGGGACGACGCAGCCAAACTCCGAAACGTTTACTTCAGCCTCGAGGATGGTGCTCGCACCTGGTTTGAAAACCGAGAGGACGTTTTAATCTCGTGGCATGAGTTCCATCGTCGGGTGCTGGAGGCCTACACAAGCGTGGATCGTCACGAACGAGCTGAGCGTGCACTACAATCTCGCATCCAGCTGCCGAATGAAAGTGTTCAGATGTACGTTGAGGACATGAAGCGCTTCTCCAGGAGAGCTGACCCGGCCATGCCCGAAGAAAATAAACTCCGGCAATTTGATGCATGGCGTCAAAGAACAGCTTTTCGCAGGCCTCATGCGCAGCCCACCATCGACCATTGCTGCATTCCTTACAGAGGCCACAACGATGGAAAAGGTGCTGCAACAACGTTCTGCGACTTACAACCGGCCTGTGCATGCTGCTGCTGTCACCGCATTGTTTGCTACCTCCGGGAGCCACCCTGAGGATCTGCACGAACTGATTCGCACCATCGTGCGTGAAGAGGTCCTGAAATTTTGCAGCCCTTCGCAGCCTACGCTAGGTTCCATTTCTGCTCTTGTTCGCGAGGAGGTGCAACAGGCGTTCAGGGCTCCTGCTGTCGAAACACCCCCTCTACCAGGAGACTGCCACCGCCCCACCTATGCTGAAATTGCGAGGCACCCGGCTGCCGTTTCATCCCCTCCGTTTCCGGTAACGCCTCCTGTGCCGCTGTCCTCAGTGCCACCAGTGCAGTATTTCGACGATCACCGAGTGCCCTTGCAGAAGGCCGAAGTCTGGCGCACGCCTGACAACCAGCCACTCTGCTTTCACTGCGGAGAACCTGGTCATCTCTACCGTCATTGCTCTTATCGGTGCCTCGGTCTACAGGGCTTTCGAGCCGATTCGCCCAGACCCCAGTTTGGCCATCGGCCCCCTGCCATTGAAGACTTCCTAGCGGAACAGCGAATTTCAGCTCGCGCGCCGCATCAGCTGCACTCATCATCTCCGAGGCGCTCTTCCCCGAACCCCCACAGCTCCTCGCGAGCAGCACAGGATCGCTCGCCTAGCCCTCGCTGGGAAAACAGACCAGCGACCTTTGGGGGTGAGGTCGCTGGGAGTCGCTGCACTGAAGAGCTCCCATCACCGCCGCTACGCTCCATGAACAGAAGGCACCGTCATCCGACCTAGACAGCCCCGTTTCTCTGGACATACCTGTTGTTCTCGACGACGGTCACAGAGTCAGTGCATTAGTGGACACCGGGGCCGACTATTCAATTATGAGTGATAAATTGGCGACTCTTCTGAAAAAAGTGCTTACGCCTTGTTCTGTGGTGCATCTTCGTACAGCTGGTGGTCATCTCGTTACCCCAAAGGGTATATTTGCACGGCTTGCATTCAGATTCTCAGAAATACGTTCGTCTTCAGTTGTGTAGTTCTGTGCAATTGCTCCCGCGATCTCATTATCGGCATTGTTCTGCGGGAGTATGGTGCTGTCATCGACCTCTGCCAACGAATCATTACCTTTTCAACCAGTAAAGCCGCCCACGTCGCCGACTCTTGCCACCGCAGCGCCGCCCTTTGTGTTTCTGCTGACAGTGGCAGAACAACATGTCTTTTAGCTTCTCTCTGTCCAACCCCCTCCTGCTCCCACAAAACTGTGCGCGACTGCTTTACTTTTTTCAGCAACTTGTCACACGTTCTTATTATGACGTGACTGGGAAACTCTCGTAAGGGGTGTAATGGCTGCCATCCTTTTCTATCACAGACAGTTATTTCAAATGCCCATTCGGCAAAGATCACCTGGGAAATCAGAGGCCAAACATATCATGAGATTAGGGGAAGAATGTGACAGTGACCCTTCCATTGCTTTAACAGATAATGAGGTTAGATTTCTTGAACAGGGCATGTGTAGGGAGTTGTCATGACATGGTTTTTGGTTTTTGATGATGGTGTGGTTTTGGTGCTGATTGGCTTGGGTATATTCTGCGTTTTCCTCAATAAACGTTAATTGTGAGTCATCGCTCGTCCTGTTTGCTCTTCGTCCTCATCTTTAGCTTTGTTTATTCATTATGTCGGTGCAACACTGTGCACTATGCTGACTGGTCAGCATATACCAGTGACTGTGTACATGACGCCACTGCAACACTCCACCACACTGAGTGGTGAGTGATGTCACGAGTGACAGCATAGTGACATCACACAACAATACTGAAAAAACAATATTATGCTCACCACTGCAAACAGCCATCACTGAATCTAGTGTTACATACCTAATCGTGGCAAGTCTTTTAGTTCTACCTTTCCACATTGCCTGTTCGGGTTCTCAAGCATGTGCTGCAGCTCCTCCCCCAAGTTGCTCTGACACCTTCTGGTATCGCTACAGTGCTGTGAAACTGTGCAACGAAGTGAACATGTGGTATGTGGCCTGTCTCGTACTCGCTTTCCATGCCAAATCGCAGTCGTGATTAACTAAAGCCTAGCAGTGGCCCTCGAGTGGTGTGCTTCGCTGCTGAAGACTCTGCGGAAACTAATGCCCTACTTTAATGAGCAATTATTATATTTACAGTGTACTGGTAACAGGATTACACATCTTATGATAGGCGTGCAGTGGTTAGTTCCAAAGCACAGTCTGCAGCAGCTTCAATGTGAAGCAGGTTAGAAGTAGCAACGCCTAGCGAGCTGTGCACAGCCGGCAGCACAGCGCCGCAAAAGTGAGTCACTAGCATGGGTGCAATATATTCTCGTTTCTAGGTTGCAGGTAAGCTTATCTATTGCCATTTTTTATACATCAGATTATAGATACACCAAACTATTCCACAGTTCCCTCGAAGTTCGATATACACTATCTAGATTCAAGTAGTTGCTTGATCCTCCTCGAACCTTACATTGGTTTTGAGGCTTTTGTTGCATCCTCATTCTTAATTGCATCAGACCCATTACTTCATTAACATCATTAACACCATGATTGATCCATATGCTGTTCAAATATTCCAGTGTACAATTATCTTGCTCACTTTATTACCTTATCAAGATTGCTACAATGACATTTCCCTGCCGCTCCAATTATACATACAGAAAACTCCCGTTATGACGAATTCTTGAATAAAGATGAATAATGTGGGAACATTCACAGCGACCGCAACCCATACAAACAACGCACAACAGTTGTTTTGGGTGCACTCTGCGCACTGAAAAAAGCTATAGTTTAAAGTAGTGCCTTTGTTATCTGTTTTCTTTTATGTCATTCAGGCTGTGCCTTCCAGAGAGCAAACAAAAGCATTGTGGCTTATTGGCTGGCACTGCATAGTGGTGCCACAAAAAGCACAGTAGTTGGTACTCATCTTATTTCAAGCCGCCGCGGTAGCTCAGTGGTTATGGTGCTCGGCTGCTGACCCGAAAGATGCGGGTTCGATCCCGGCCACGGCAGTTGAATTTCTTTGGAGGAGAAACTCTAGAGGCCCGTGTACTGTGCGATGTCAGTACACGTTAAAGAACCCCAGGTGGTTGAAATTTCCGGAGCCCTCCACTACGGCGTCTCTCATAGCCTTAGTCGCTTTAGGACATTAAACCCCATAAACCAACCAATCATTTTATTTCAAGTATTTCAGCAGCCACACCAAGCAGCTTCGTTACTGCAGACAAAACTAGAAAATTATGCGAAAAAATCTAAAATGTCATATTTCAGACAACATTCAGTTTAGTGCACAAGTGTGCTGTCGTCAGAAAAAAAACATAAACGTGTAAGGGCTCGAAAACAGCTACCTGTTAGGAACAAGTTGTGATGCAATATTGTCTTTCTACAAAGCACCAAATATGCTTTCATGTAGGCAACCAGGAAGGCAGTAAAAGGGACTGACTACTGACCACAATGTGTCCTAATATTATGCAGAAAGTAAAATATTTGCGAGGATTTACAATTTTAATTCGGCACTGAAAATCAAATAAACTAAATAGAATTAAACCGTGCCATTATCAGTATCCCACGATGTGATAACATCTCACTGTAATACTACTGCTTTTTTCATGCAGTAAAATATAACTGTTTTTTTCTTTCAGGAGAGCTAGTCCACTTGCACACATCACTGAGCAGTAACAGTTTTGGGTGTGGAGACTAAAGCGGATCTAGTCTACACTAAAAATGTCTCTGATGACTGATGGCGGGTGAGATTTTCAAAGTCCTTGGCACATCCCTTTTGCCAACATACCATTGCCACTGTGCTCGCTGATCATGGTTTCTAGTACAGGGTTACATCCCAAGCAACCACAGATATCCGTCGGACGTACGAGCTAGATCCGAACGTCCTTTGCCGAGATCGGACGTACGAACGCAATCCGATTTCGGATATCCGTATTCGTACATCAGCCAGACGTACAGACAGTGTCCACTTTTGTATATCCGCATGAGAGACGAGGTGTACGTCCGAATGATGTAAGGCTGAGTATTTTCCCAGGCCATGAGTATGGACGTTTTTTATTTCACAGAAAATTCGCGTCTTTCGTGTATGTATACTGTTTTATTTACATCCGTTGGAGGGTTTGACACGAAGATGTTTGTAAATTGGTACGATTCCACTCCTACCTGCAGTGCAAGAGCCGCCAACGAGCTAAATTTATCTAAGAGGAGAAGCAGGTGCTGCAGAATTTTGCAAGAACTAATGACTAGTTTTATATTTATAAAACTTCTCCAAATTAGTGGAGTTGTGCGACATGTCCACCGTTTTGCTAGCTAAACTTGCCATTGAAACCATTCGTAAGTATCAAAACTCCCGTGCATTCTGCTATCACCATCATCATAGATGTCAGTTCGCGGTCAGTCCAATCCAATCCATCAGTACGGCTCCGTAGCGCTGCGCTATGCTGCGCTGTTGTTGATTTGCTGCGTAGTGCTGTCGCGCAGAGCTTTATAGCTCTGTTATTATAATGTGTGGCTTTGTTCGGTCTGTGGACGAAAGTAGCATGTAACTTAAGCAATTCGAAAGATACGGGAAGCGCCTGAAGCTCTTTTGGAACACCGGAATCCCGTATTGCGTCGACCTTGGTTTAAAGAAGGCTTAGTGCACATGGGATTGCCTACCAAGGTATGTATCCAGTACACTTCTTGGAACTTTGCTTCTAGGACAATGCAGCATGCTCATATAACATTCGTTCACAGGACAGTGGGAGCAGTAAGCGCGAGGAGATGGATTCCCCAAGTGTGTGCTGTTCTCACACTTTCGGGAGCCTACATCACACAGCTGCGCGAGACCTCAGCTCGCGCGACTAATTCCCACTCCTCTTCAAAGTTGCGGGACGGAGTGTTTTCGCATCTTGTTAATTTTTAAGGCATCGCTATGTTCACTGTGCCTATATCCTCCTGAGACCCGTGTATGGCAATTTGTCCAATATATTGGACATTAGCTTTTAAGCCAGTACTCCCGCGCCGAAAGATTCATCTTCATAAAACCCACTTGTCCAATACATTCGACAACTGGTGGCGCCATCTGTGCACGTTTTTTGAAATTAAACTGCTCACTTTCCCGCCAAAACAATTCGAAAACGGCGGCGTTCAGCGGCGCGGCGTTCTATGGCACCTGCCGGAGAAGTAAGTGTTGTTTCTGCGATTTTACGTACTTTGAATGCGTAAATTTTGTTGGATATCAACAAAAATAGAACAGAAAACATGTAGATATCATAATTATAACTCTACGTGACCTAACTTTTTTGTGCTTTCAATCTGATTTCACGTGTCCAATACGTTGGACGCTGGGACTCAGCCCGGTTATTTTGACCGCGCTTTTGAGATGGCTTTCGCATTAACTGTAAACGAATACTGCTGGTATTTAACGGCTCGGGACAAAATAACGTCTTTTTTGTTGTAGGAGACAGGCCTCGCGTTCCTCATGAGACGGCCGAAGCAGTTTTACAAAGAATTGCACAAGCCAACAGATCAGTTGGTTGGTTTAGTTGGTTTATGGGGTTTAACGTCCCAAAGCAACTAAGGCTATGAGAGACGCCGTAGTGAAGGGCTCCGGAAATGTCGACCACCTGGGGTTCTTTAACGTGCACTAGACATCGCACAGTACACGGGCCTCTAGAATTTCTCCTCCAAAGAAATTCCAGCCGCCGCGGCCGGGATCGAACCCGCGTCTTTTGGGTCAGCAGCCGAGCACCTTAACCACTGAGCCACCGCGGCGGCCTCCAACACATCAGACATTGACCTATCGGACAGCGACGACGACACTATTGCCGATCCAAAAACAGCAAGAAATCCAAGAAACGTCAAGAAGAAAGAAACATCAAGGAAAAAAAAAGCAAGAAACAGAGAGTGACAGTGAAGTTGAGTGGAGCCCACCATCAAAGCAAGCTCGACGAGGAGAGACCAACAAAAGTGCCTACCACTTCCCAAGGCTGTCTGACGCGGCTAACGCTGCGCGCGGCAGGTTTGAGGGGTGCTCCATGAAAACAAAGTTTTTTTGCACAAAATGTCAGCAGTTCTGCATAACAAAAGACAGAAGATGCTTCGAAAAGGCACACAGCAAGTGAGCACAGCGAAACTTTTTTATTCAGTTGACGTATATTTTGCTACTTTGAATTTTGTCATAATAAAGTATTTTTTTCGCACAACTTTCACAGCTTTATCTGAAGTATTTTGTGGCACGCCCACTGGTTGGGAAAATACGGCTTGAGTCCTAGTGTCCAATATATTGGACATCGTGCTGAGCTGAAACTATTAGTTCTGTTGAGAAAATATCTCTCACTTTTCACCTTTGTACTCCTACCAGCTTATTCTGAAACCCTACAAAGTTTTTGTGCACTCAAATTCAGTTCGGGTCTCAGGAGGATATAAAGAGTGACAACGCGCGAAAGGCAGACCATAGGAAACACGTGTAGTTCGCAGTGGTTCGCAACGGAAGCTTTGCGGCTTTCTGTGCACAGTCGCGTACAGTGCTGCGCAGGTTAGTGCCCTAAGGCCCATGAGAATAAATAAAGAACAGATACATTGTCAAATATGGTGTGGAAAAGTGAGAGCTGTTACTGCCTTATACTTATTGAGGTGTTTGTTAAAGTGCATTGTCTTTTATACTTGCAGCATTAAACACTTCTATTAATTGGTTTCAATATGTTTTTACTTCGGCTGCTGCATTGTGCCATTTATTTCACATGACTGATGTTTGCCGCGTTCTTTTTTATTTCAGAAATCCTGTGGGTGGGAAGATTACGGATGTGTGTCCCAAGCTTGCCACATTTGAAGAGTCACATTTAAGAAATTTTCCGAATGTAACCCATTGCTCTGCTGGTGTATCATCAACCACAATAAAATATGCGTGCTATGCATCAAATTTTTTTTTGGTTTTATTGCATCGCGCGGAGTGAAAAAAGCACGCATGCACCATATATGTGAATATTCGAGGAAGATCCGCCAATGGACGTACTCAAATGGACGTCCGTCGGCGGGCGAACCGTATACCTTTGGCCACCTTTCGGACGGCCGACGGACGTCTACCGGCTATTTGCGGATGCTCAGCGGACGTACAGAACATCCGAAACAGACCTCTGTCGGCCGTCTGAAGGATATCGGTGGTTGCTTGGGATAAAAACAGACGCATGCACTGATCAAAATATTCGTGGCAAAAATCTTCAGCAAAGTTTTTAACAAAACCGTTGCAGAATTGAGCACCTTAGATAGGCTCTCCGCTGTGGGGAAAAAAATTGGGTGCTCAAATTTCAGTGATGGGTCTCTTTAACCACACCTGGTTAGCAAATGCTAAGTGAGCCATGAAAAGACATCGGGACGCACTTTTTTGTGACAAACCAGGAAGATCCGAAGATGTTGAAGGACTTCGAGAAGGTGTCATTGTAAATGAGGCCCGTGTAGATGCTGAAGATGCCCATGAGCAGGATGATGTAGCGGCCGCCAAAAACGGTGTTCCAAATCTGTTTCACGCATTGCAGAAGGAACCCAGGGGCTAATGTCAATGCAGCACAACCGAAAAGACTCATATGCAAGGTTTTATTTTGTAATTAATTAATCACCTTAAATTCTGATGTAGATGTAAAAAAAAAGATGCATTAGGAGTTGTACATAAAAAGAGACAGAAAAAAAGGCTGGTTATTTAAGGAAAGTAAATCTGTTCAATAAAAGCTCAGTTTACTTCAAGTGTGAGTATCTCTGCTGATGTAACCATTAAAAAGTTAACACTTTTACAGAATCCAGCAACCATTTTAGGCTTTATGGAAAGGGGAATAAGTTTTGAACAAATCGTTTCACTTGAAAAACCAGCACAGTTGACCCAATACAATGATACCCAGTTCATCCTCTCTCTTTTAAATGTCACAGTTCCAATTTCAAGAAGCCCCATGATGACATTGACAATTCTTGAGAAGAAAACGTCCAGATGAAATATATTCCGAGTCGCACGAATAGCAGAGATTAAAATAGAATCAAACACAACTGAAAGCTTAAACAGTATTGAATGCAAAAATCGTCCCCTTAGCTATCACACAACAGCCACTGAAGTGCTAGATTCTGATCATATGAGCCAACTTAATGTCCAAAGCTGCTTCACAGAACATATATGCGGCGCCATTCATAGCTACTACTACAACTATTTTGCAATCAACTAACAAGACAGAACCCCAGATATTGGCTATAACAGGTGCCCCAGCTAAATGTAACCAAGTTTTTAAGAAAGAATGGTGTCCTAGGTGAATGAACAACCGAATGCCATTGAGAGCAGCGTGGTGCAGTCAGCAGCATTTTTTTTTATTCTGCAAAGTTAGTTCTTTAGCAAACACTAACATCTAAAATAATGACTTCGGGCAAAAAGTGTCAATTTGCAAGTTGAACATTGTGGTGGACAACAGCAGACTGAAATGTTTACGACAAGGTACCATTTATGCGGATCTTTTTACCTGTATAAAAGAGAGTCCACAAAATATAAAAACAATCGTGATAGGGGTGCTACCTCGGCACCGCAGGACCCGCTCTGAAAACAAAGTTTGCTCATCTCCAGAGCACTGTCCCCAAAGCAGCTCTGCATTTGCAGTGCCTGCTAGATATGCACCACCAACTGCTAACCCACTGGCAGGCTCTCTTTTCAAGCTGACAAATCTATGTGAAAGGTGCCCTCCTGTAAACAAACACAATCTACAAGTTCCAAATTTACAATTTTTTTCGAAGCCTATACCAAAGAAAGGTCAGCTTAAGTATTTACCAATTACCTAACTTTGCAGAATGAAGAAAATATTGAATCACACAACTCTCAACAGCACTAGGTTGGTTTCAGTCTCCTAAACCATTCCCACCTTTCTTTTGAAAACCTGGTTACATTTACCTGGAACACTGTTGGTCAAATGTTTTAGGGGAATCCCCCAAGGTGGAGTAGATTTGTAATAAGTTGGTCAAATGGATTTGTTGGTCAAATGTAAAAACATTTGACCAACACTGTTCCCATTTCGAGTTATTGATCAATTCTCTCTCATCCTACCATAAGCTTGCCGTCCCGGTTAGCTCAGTTGGTAGAGCGACTGCTCCGGTGAAGCGGTGGTCCCGGGTTCGAACCCCGGACCAGGACGAATTTTTCTTTAACTACGAAGTTTCTGAGAAAGCTGTATAGCTTTCCTTTGTAGCCGTATGGCTGCGCTTGGGTGGATGTCAGTGAGTAATTACTCTCTTATTACCTAGAACACCTGGTATAATCATACAAAAAAAATAAAAGGTGTCCAATGCTCACCTCGTTGTTTGACTTCATGGCCAGCAGTGCCTTCTCTTTCAGCACCATCCACAGAGAAAACAGGAACATGAGCATGCCGTGGCCAGCATCACCGAACATCACCGCAAACAGGAACGGAAAGGTGATGATGGTGAACGGAGCTGCACCAAAGAGAGAAAAGAATGAGCTCCGCTGCCTCCTGACCAGAAAGAGGACTGCACGCTGGTCTATTTGGTGCCATTCCATACTTACACAAGCAGTGTAATGTTTTCATGACCCATTTCCCACCGCAAGAAAGACTAGTCTCGGTGTGACAGCCAGTCTTCTGTATCTTGAAGAATGTATATACATCGCAAAAAACGGACAGCAGAGGAGACACAAACAACAGGACTTGCGCTGACAAACAACAGGACTGAGATGTCCTGTTGTTTGTGTCTCCTCTGCTGTCCCTGTTTTTTGCGCTGCATATACTCTCCTTAAGATGAGCCGCCGACTAGCCCATAACAAAATTTTGAGCCTTCTGTACTTGTCTACCTTGTCTGTATTGTGCCAGCAGTGCACTAGGAACTCTCAGACTGCAAAGAATGCAATGCTCTAAATAAAAAGTATTTCAGCATTGGAAACTTCTCTTTTTCACAGCGTAAAAAAATGGGCTCGTGAAATCGGTGCCCCACATCTTTATGAACTAAATAAAAAACGACAAGCAAGAAGACGATCCTCTTCACTCATAGTTTACAGGCACTGGTATGCTGGTGGTAGTATACAGTGAAAACTTGATAACATGTACCTTGTGGGACCAGAGAAAAAGCATGCACAAAACGGAAACGTGCCCTAACTGAAAACAACTTAAATATATCTCAGTTCTCTACGAAGGAAGGTAGAACATAGGACCACAGAAATTCATTGTTTTTGACTACCACTGAGGCAATCATGCAGCTAGATTAGTGCAAAAGGCACTCAAATTAGGCCCCGCCTGTTCTATATTAGGCCTCGTATTTGGGAGAGCAGGTAAAGCACGAACAGCGTGCATGCAGTTTCACCAATGGTAAAGCCCAGGTTGTCTTAAACTTCCTCGTTGGTGCTGCGTCCATAGGACGACGTTTTATCAGTGACAGAGGCAACAATGTCACTAGCAGACAGGCATCGTCGCCAGCAGTAAACAACAAGCAGAGATTCGTCCCAACGATAGACGTGCTGGAAGTGCGGTCACCTGGAAAGCACTATTGTCTAGGCATGGGAAGCATGCAATTCATGACAATGCCAATAACAAGACAAGGCAATGAGATGAGCCACCTGGTTAAACCGTGTTGACTTGTGTTTTTTTTTTGCCTGCCAATCAATTCTTCATTTTCACGAGCACACTTCACTACAACTGGCAGCTTCAAAAGCTTACTTTCTGCTGTATGGTTCTACACGAAGCCACCAGTAAATTTATTTACAACATGTACACAGTTCATGTTTTCCCCATTCAAATAAACAATCTAGAAGGAAGTAGAGTGTCAGCTGAAATTGTTGCAGCTATACTGCATGAAGCCACTGCAGCACAAAGCATAGATCCCACTACAGTCAGCCCTCGATAATGCCAAACTCAAAGGGCTTTCAAAACAGCTTCGAAATATGCACAGTTTGAAATAAGGGGAGCCTTTCTAACAAACTCAATGCTGAAGGGCCCACAGTGCTAGTTAAAATAAATTTGAAGTTTAAATTAACTGACCGCTAATTAATGAGCATATTGCCACACTGCTGACACTCATAAATGGCTGCCTACATGGCATAATGAGAAGGTCTTCCACTGCCTAGCATAAAGCGGCCGACTCACCTGGGTTCACCTCCCGGTAGCTTGGCACAGCGTATGCATCTACAATGCTCTGGAATCCCACCGTGAAGCGGTTCGTCCGGTTATAAGTGGGCGGAGTCTCCTTGGTCTCCATGCGGTTCAAAATGGATGGCACGGTGCTGCCGCTGCGGTCCTGGAAAGAAGAAAAAAAAAAACCCTCAGCACACACACACTGCACTTGCAACAGGGCAAACAGCACTGATGGCAGCAACATTGTTGCTGCTGCAGTATGTTGCAATGATGTTGCCCAAATGTGTTACATGTCAATAAATATAAATGGTGCAATGATATCATTAGCGATTAACTTTACTTATTCGGAATTTTTATGTTAAAAACAAGCCTTCTCTCACCATATCGCTTTGCAGAGGAGAATACCTAACTTTTGTCCATCCTAAACTAGAATACGCTTCAGCAATATGAGATTCTCACTAGCCTGACCTCTCCTAGCAAAAAAATTAGTCGTATCACCCGCTCATCACCTCTCCAGCCATATTAGTTATCATAATGCAGTCTACGCCCCCATCGCAAGAACTACCGCTCATTCCAGATTCTTTTTCATCAAGTCATCCCGGGACTGGAATGATCTTGCACAGGATGCTGTGCATCTTATCAATGCCATCCATTTTCAGAATGTTATCAACACCATTGTTGTTGAACTGCCATGTCCATCCCTCATGTAGTGCCCCATACCAGGGGCCGCTGAGCTATTACAAAAAAAAAAGAAAGGAATGAAGCGACAGGAGCCACTCAAAGAAGGTGCTCCAAACCATTGGCACTGACTCATTTTCATGACACTGCGGTTAATCCAATTCATCATCATCAGCCTGACTATGCTCACTGCAGGGCGAAGGCCTCTCCCACATCTCTCAAATTAACCCTGTCCTTTGCCAGCTGCACCCACAGTGTCCCCGCAAATTTCTTAACTCATCCGCCCACAAGATGACCAAGATAGCCGCTGGTCCTTAAGGGTAACGGAGTGGATTCCAAGAGAAGGCAAGTGTAGCAGGGGGCAGCAGAAATTCAATTCAGCCATGGTTTATCCCCTTTTATCTGCCACCCCCTGCGATGTCATGTCAGCAGGTAAAAGGGGATTAACCACGACGCCATGAGAATCAGTCAACACCGTTGGCTGGATTCCAAGAGAAAGCAAACGTAGGAGGGGACGGCAGAAAGTTAGGTGGGCGGATGAGATTAAGAAGTTTGCGGGGATACGGTGGCTGCAACTGGCAAGGGACAGGGTCAGTTGGAGAGACATGGGAGAGGCCTTTGCCCTGCAGTGGGTGTAGTCAGGCTGATGATGATGATGATGATGATGATGATGATGATTGGCTGGAGGGACTCTGAGTGGCACCTGACGCTTCGTTGTTGAGTTGTATCTGACTATAGAGCCAACATGGAGGTTATTACAGGGCCTCTCGTCTCTTTAGGCTCCTACTATAGAAAACAACATGGCTAAGAGTAGATCAGTTGTATTGCAGACCTAGTGATGTCTCACCTTGGGAGAGCTCTTTGCTCAGGCTAGACCTAACTTGCATGACATTGCAGACCCAAAAAGAGGGCAGGAAGCCTGAACCAAGAGCATAGCTGCATTCCTCTGCTGTACAGCTTGTACAGCTGCTGCTGCTCTTATTCACTCCTGACAAAAACTCAAGTCAGTCAGCCGCCTACGTCAACATTATTAGAACTACAGCAATATTTTTTGAGGCTGCATTAGTGCAAATGGGCAATGGTTTAGTAATAAGGGCAATAGTTTATTGGTTGCCTGGCAGAGCTCAGTGGAAACCTGTATGCAAACTGCTGGTGGCAGCCCAGACTGACCGTTCCTCGATGCAGCGCCATCTGGATCTTTTCAAGGTCGGAGATGGCACACCAGCACTCTGCTATGAGGCACTTCTGGGTCACGTCCAGGTTGAACAGGTTCAGGGCATGGTAGATGGCCTTGATCTTCCGCACCTTAATGAACCAGTTTCTGATGTTCTTGGCCGCGGCAACCAGCACCCGGTGTCGGTGGTCCTTCGTCTGGCCCAGCACCTGTGAAAAACGCAAAGCAGACCATTTCCCACAAATGCTGCTCAGTTGAGTCCTTCTTTAGAAAAGAAAATGGGCCAAGGAAAAAATTTTACAAACTGCAAGTTCCATCAACTAAGGCCTAAAACTGCCGGTCTTGCTATGGCTGCACACGATTGTGTGTGCAGCCATGTACCACATCAGGTACCACATCAACCCAACTATCATACACAGAAGCATGGCAGTACATAGAACTAGTCTCCGGTTAACCTAACATTGGTCAAATGTTTAGGGGAATCCCTCAAGGTGGAGTAGATATGTAATAAGGGAGTAATTATCATTGACATCCACCCGAGCGCAGCCATATGGCTACAAAGGAAAGCTATACAGCTTCCTCAGAAACTTCGTGGTTAAAGAAAAATTCCCCTAAACATTTGACCAACACAGTTCCCACTTAAAGTTATTGATCAATTTGCTCTCGCCCTACCATAAGCTTGCCATCTCGGTTAGCTCAATTGGTAGAGCGACTGCTCCGGTGAAGCGGTGGTCCTGGTTTCGAATCCCGAACCAGAACAAATTTTTCTTTAACTACGAAGTTTCTGTGCAAGCTGTTTAGCTTTCCTTTGTAGCCGTATGGCTGCGCTCGGGCAGATGCCAGTGAGCAATTACTTCCTTATTATTAACCTAACATTATAGGAAAACTGCATGACAGTTTTCATGCACTAAAGGCGAGAAAGTGTGCACTGCCTTTAACGATGAAAAATGATGAGCTGCTTTCAGCTGATGTGTAGTCAGCAATGAAGGAAAGGACTAATCAGAACCGACAGGGCTGTGTGGACAATGAATGATCCCTTCCTAAAGTGCTTGCACAAACATGCTCACAGATGCTGATCACGGTCTGACCACTTTTCAAAGAAACAGTCTGCACGAAGACACACACCGCCAGCACTCACACACCGTATTCAGGTCTTCAATGCGGGTCATCACGCCAATGGACATCTCCCTTCGATCGGCTGGCGTCTCAGGGCAAGGGTAGAGGGTCGCACGAAACCTGGGCAACAATTTCAGATTAAACACTTTCTGACCTAACTGAGCCAAGGAATACTGGGCACAAGTGGTAGGCAGCAATTTAACTGCTATGTTCCACTACTTTGGTAGGCGTTTTCAATAACCAGTTTGAAAAACCACTATAAAAATTAGAGCGGTGTAAAAAAACTACAGTGTACTCAGAACAAAAGTACTGCAAGCCTGCAATGATTTCATAGTATTTCAGACAACACACAAATGACAACATCAACATCTGGAATGATGCTCATCTCTGCATAAACCCCCATGTGTGAAAAGTGGAAAGTTTTGACATATGTGATAGCCTGCCTGTGCTACTGTTGTGTTGTGTAGGATATTATGGAACATGCGCTACGGAATTCAGTTCCATCGCCATCACCAATCCTACACGTGGATGACCTCTGTGCGAGCGTGGACTGCCCTACCTTTTCTGTAAAAGACAGCACGGGTGTTCCCTCCACTGCGCAACCTGGCCGAGCATCTCCCTTCGACGATGTCATCTTCGATCTACCGGTCATCTTAAAGCCAAGTTCTGTGACGTCACCCACGGATCGTATAAAAGCAATGCCTACACAGCGGTCTGCCAGTGGGCTAGGAGACAGCGAAAGCGGCAGCATGCTGATCCGCTTCTTATTCTTCACGCAGGTACGTTTTCTTGAAAACGCACGTTGCGTCCGCTCTGATGACAGATTTTTGATGCTGTTTCCTCGCCCACACAATCGCGGTTTTCGTTATGTGTCTGTATCGTTGTATTCACAGCTTGTTTACTGCATTGCTAGTGTTGTCTTAAGCGGCGATGTGGAAACTAATCCTGGACCCTCTCACAGCAATCCCGGTTCAAAACCAGGGGTGGTATTCTCCCGGTGTCGCCTTTTGCGACATGTCGCAGTCGCACTTCGCTGATTGGCTCGAGCCGCGGTGACGGCGGCGTGACAACACGGATCCGCCTTCCTGCTACGTCGTCGTGACGTCGCCCCAATTTACTACGCTTAGTCGAACAACGGAATGCGCTGTAGCGATTCGCGCGGGCGACGGGCTACCGTTAGCGTACGAACGCAATCGGCAGTTGCGGCTTTTGCGCCCTTGGCGTGAAAACATGGCGACGTCCTTTCAAGCGAGAGCCGCCCGCTTCAGCCAATTCAGCAGTCCTTGCGATTCCGGTCGGCACGTTTACCGGCAACTACTGGTGTTGTTACTTTTCGCTATGACTTACCTTGCTTCGATGATAAAGTTTAAGCTGCAATTCAGCCTAGTTTTTTAGATACGCTCTCGATTCTGGAGCGCGCAAGCCTAATGGGACCTCCAGCTACACTGCTACCGTCTGCAGCTGCCCGAAACGCAGCCGAAACCTAGCACAACCGTCCGGAACGAAAGAAAAATAGATTTGGAGCTTTTTCGCGGTTTTTTATAGACTTAAATGAAGTAAAGCGAGTTTATATTAAATTTGCAAATGTTTTTTTGAACATTAGACGTCATGTGATGGCAAATATTCTTGCTATAAAAGATACGAAACTACTGCTGCTAGTGAATCAGCAGTGGTAAATTGTCGCTTCTCGGAGTGAATGAATGCACCGCAGACGAAAGTGCCGGCGGCTTTTTCCGTTTCTTCGAGCATCTGTAAGCACTTTTTTAGGCCCCGCCCATATGCGACATGTCGCAAAAGGCGACACCGGCAGAATACCACCCCAGGCACACGTTCTACATCTTCTTCCGTTAATGTTCAAGTAGCAAGCACTGATGACGCTTGCTCCACTTCCAATCAGCCAGCTATTAATGAAATGCTTGCCGAATTGCTTGCGGGCCAGAGAAAAATGGCCGAAGATATTGCAGATATAAAGCGTTTCCAGCAGAGAGTGAACTCTCGTTTTGAGGCACTTGAATCACGAGTCTCTGCTCTTGAGTCAAACCCGCCAACCTCGAACGGCGACGCAAGCGACGGGACCATGCAACACCAGTTGAAGTCGTTGTCTGAGGTTGTTAGCAAGCTTGTTTCAAGAAATGATGAGCTGGAAAACCGTTCTCGCAGAAACAATCTTATATTTCACGGTCTTGCTGAAGAAGATGAAGAAACTAACAAAGCTCTGTTCATTGCGGTGACTAAGGTATTCATCGATAAACTTCAGTTGGATTGTCCTAAAATAGAAAGGTATCATCGGCTAGGTAGAAAGCAGGAAGGGCGCCCTCGTCCTGTCATCGTTAAGCTACTCGACTTTCGGGAAAAAACTCAAGCGTTAAAAAATGCTCATAGGCTCAAAAATTCAGGCATTAGCTTATCCGAGGATTTCTCTGCTCACGTTCGATTGATCCGGAAAAAAATCTGGGATGCAACGCAATCTTATCGTGACAGTGGCTCGAAGGTTCATTTGCGTTATGACCACGTGTTTATTGATAGCGTGCGGTACAACTGGGATGATGTTGAGAAAAGTTTGGTCAAAGATTCGAAATCAACGCCCCCGGACACTGCTGCTGCTAATGCCACTGCTGCCAAGTCACCCGCAGATTCTGACTGACGGGACACCGCCGCCAACCTTCGTGTTCTGAACATTAATGCCAGAAGTTTAGTAAACAAGCTTCCAAATTTTATCTCTTTAATCCTAACTCATTCGCCTGATGTCATTGCGGTCACCGAAACGTGGCTACATGATGGTATAATTGACTCTGAAATAACTCCTCCAGGTTTCGTTGTAATTAGGGCGGACAGGCAGCATGGGAAAGGAGGCGGTGTCGCTCTCTTCATTAAGTCTAGTCTGAAATTTGTTGAAATTTCGGTCCCTGTCGAAATAGAGTCAACTTGGTGCAAACTCTACGTAGGTAACAAATCATTTGTTATCGGTGCGGTGTATCGACCACCAGGCACTTCCATAGACCACGTGCATTCTTTAAGTAACTTCGTGCATTCTCATCGTATCAGCAATCCAAATATAATTATCCTAGGAGACTTGAATCTTCCCGGAATTCATTGGCATACATTATCCATTACTGGTCACGACATTGCAATCAGTAATGAACTTGTCAATTTTTCTTTGTCATTTGGATTAAAACAGATAGTTGATAAGTCCACGAGGTCTTCGGCAATACTGGATCTGGTGTTTTTAAGCTCTTCTCTTTTCGCGACGAATTTTACATGCGAAGTCGTCGAGGGGATATCCGATCACAACGCTGTTCTTGTTTCGATCCCATGTTCTATTCCTTCCTCAAAACTAACTTATTCAACATTTCCGGATTTCAGTAGAGCAGACGACGTGGCTATCCTGGATTTATTAAGTGACGCATTTGAACAGTTTCAGCACCTTAGCATATCAGGTGACGTGAATTCTTCAGTAACATTTTTCGAAAACATTGTGAAGGTGTGTATTCAGCGTTTTGTTCCATTAAAAACTAAAAAGCAAAACCACAGTATGCCCTGGATAACAAGGGACATACTGCATCTTTCTCGCTGTGTTGCCAGACTACGCGTTTCCAAGCGCAATGGTAACCCTGAACTCTTGCAACAGTTCAGAGACGCTAAAGAAGAACTCCGTGCCAAAGTTCACTCGGGAAAAGATTTTTACTACAGAAATTCCTTGCCGCAATTAATGAAACACAATCCCCGCAAATTTTGGGCATCCATATTGCCACAGAGCACTAGTCCCAATACCTTCATTATTGATGATAAGCCGGTCTGTGACTCATTAGCTATAGCTACTAATTTCAACACATATTTTCAGTCGGTATTTACAAGAGATAACCTTGAAATGATTACTTTTCCTAGCAACTCTCAATGTTCTGTCGAAGATATTTCAATAAGCGTCGAAGGTGTTCTGAACCTCATTCTGAACATAAATCTGAAAAAAAGTAGTGGTCCTGATGATATCCCTAATGTATTTCTGCATCGTTACTCTCTTTGGACCAGCCGCTATTTGACTACCATCTTCCAGAAATCGCTATCATCCGCAACCGTCCCCGTAGCCTGGAAGCTTGCAAAAGTTATTCCCCTGTTTAAAGCTGGCAGCACCCAAATCTTGTCCAACTATCGCCCCATTTCGTTAACTTCACACTCATGCAAATTACTAGAACATATCATTCATAAGCACGTTACAGAATTTCTTGAAGCTAACAATATCTTGTGCAAATTTCAGCATGGGTTTCGGCGCGGGCTCAGTACCATTTCACAACTTGTAGAATTCACGCACGACATTGCTAGTTCCCTCGACACGGGCTCACAAATCGACACTTTATTTATCGACCTTTCTAAAGCTTTTGACACCGTTCTCCACAGCAAACTTCTTTGTAAACTTAATGCAATACTCAAAAACCCGTTACTGGTAGACTGGATATCAAGTTTTCTTTCTAATCGTACACAGTATGTTTCTTTCAACTCCTGTTCATCTGAAACTGTTAATGTATCATCCGGTGTACCACAAGGATCTGTGCTCGGGCCACTGTTGTTCTTATTATACATTAATGATTTGCCAGAAAATATTATTTCTAAAATTCGGTTGTATGCAGACGATTGTGTCATATACAGTTCAATTAACACCCCTGAGGATCACGCGCAACTAAATCAGTCATTCGTGTCATTCTGCTCATGGTGTGAAACATGGCAAATGCAAATAAACTTTCGTAAATCTGTATACATGTCATTCTGTAATCGCACAATACCATCTTCTTACACCTACTCATTCAAAGATAACTCTCTGAATCAAGTGTCCGAGTACAAATATTTAGGTCTTCTTTTTTCTTCTAACTTGTCCTGGTCAAAGCATATTAACACAATATCCAATAATGCAATGCGGAGGCTCGGTTATCTAAAACGTACACTAAGTGTTGCCCCACAAGAAACTAAACTGGTAACATACAAAGCTTTAATTCGTCCACTTTTGGAGTATGGGTCAATAATCTAAAATCCTCATAAACAGTCCGATATCAGTAAGCTGGAATCCGTCCAAAGGAAAGCAGTACGGTTTATTTGCCGACGGTATGACAGACATTTTTCCCTCCTTTGTACCCGCCGCGACAATGAATGTTTAAAATATTTTCATGGTATTGTTAATTCATCCCGCTTTGCTTCACTGTCTGAGTATTTGCATTTTTCAGCATCTTCATCTACAAGGAGCTACCACCCATTGAATGTAACACCCATTCACGCGCGCACTGATATGTTCAAATTTAGTTTTTTTCCTCGTGTTATTGAACGATGGAATTCTTTACCCGGTGATATACGCTCCCTAGAACCAAACCTATTTTTCAATGTTGTTGCAAATCTGTGATTAGTCTGTTGCATTTCTGTTCTGTATTTTAATGGTGTTCACTTCTGAATATGTTGTCCCTCTCTGCCCTTTTTTTTTTTTCTTCCCCCACTCCTGCAATAGCCCCATCGGGGCTGCAGTATATGTAAATAAAATAAAATAAATAAATATAAGTTGCAAAAGCTATCGTGCACCAAATACAGGATAAACATATTGAATGAGGTACAGGAGCTAGGTCAGATATGCTGCAATTTGTTTATAAAATATGGTCCTTTAAAAATCTAAGAGACTTGTATGGTATCTACAACTGCATTTCTCAGAGACGCAATCTACATAAGAAGGCATGTGTTCATAAATCACACAAGATACATCTACCATGTTTTCTAGAGTTTTGTGCATGAGAATAAAATGTGGTTTACTGTCATCAAGTCTGCATGGTTTAAGAGCGTACGTTGTTGGGCTAGTCGGTCAATCATGGTGAATACAAGGGGGGTACTGCGCACAAAAAGACAAGGACAAGAAGATAACACAACAAGCACAGACTCGCGACTAACTTTATTTGAAAACACGACACTCCTTTTATAGTTTAAAACTGTCACATCACACACATGTGGAAACCAAAAACCTGTCTTCATTGTGATACAGTTTGATAGAAGGGTCACTTACGCAATCTTTATCCTTCTGTTTGATGCAAAACGCCTCCGCCAACTCATGCGCCACCTGGTCACGGCTCCTCCTCAAAACTTTTGTATCTGTCAGCAAAGGCAGGCAAGGGTTATTGCGCGTAGCATCCGGGCATGCGCCACAATGCAGGGGTAAATTCAACCCTGTCCCTGATTTCATGGAAAGCTGGTGTTCCCTTAAGCGCTCATTCAGACATCGGCCTGTCTGACCGATGTACACCCTGCCACAGGTGAGGGGAATCTGGTAAACGACACCCGTCTGGCACCTGACAAAACGAGTGGCATGACGCTTCTCGCAGTCCGCTTTCCTCTTCCCTCCGGACATGACCTGAGGGCACAATGAGGCCAACTTGCATGGGGCGGTAAAAACTACCGGCATGCCGTAGCGTGGCGAAACGCTACGGCGTGCCGGTAGTTTTTACCGCCCCATGCAAGTTGGCCTCATTGTGCCCTCAGGTCATGTCCGGAGGGAAGAGGAAAGCGGACTGCGAGAAGCGTCATGCCACTCGTTTTGTCAGGTGCCAGACGGGTGTCGTTTACTAGATTCCCCTCATCTGTGGCAGGGTGTACATCGGTCAGACAGGCCGATGTCTGAATGAGCGCTTAAGGGAACACCAGCTTTCCATGAAATCAGGGACAGGGTCGAATTTACCCCTGCATTGTGGCGCATGCCCGGATGCTACGCGCAATAACCCTTGCCTGCCTTTGCTGACAGATACAAAAGTTTTGAGGAGGAGCCGTGACCAGGTGGCGCGTGAGTTGGCGGAGGCGTTTTGCATCAAACAGAAGGATAAAGATTGTGTAAGTGACCCTTCTATCAAACTGTATCACAATGAAGACAGGTTTTTGGTTTCATCATGTGTGTGATGTGACAGTTTTGAAACTATAAAAGGAGTGTCGTGTTTTCAAATAAAGTTAGTCGCGAGTCTGCGCTTGTTATCTTCTTGTCCTTGTCTTTTTGTGCGCAGTACCCCCCTTGTATTCACCAAGTCTGCATGATTTGCATATTAGTTTATTCTTGCTAAGCAGGCATGAAGCCGTGCCTGCACGTCCAATGCATGACTTTCATTCTCCCAAAAGAGGCCTCACAAGGTGCCAGCTGGTTTGCTTTATTACCCATGTGCCCTGTATTTATATTTCAATTCACTACGCACTAACTTCATGCAACCGCTAAGAGACAAGTTTGCTTTCTAGATTTCGCCATTGCAAGCTTGTATGACACAAGTGTCAGCTTTCAATAACTGTCCATCCCTCTACAGCATCAGGCATCCAAAACCTACCCTCCCTCAACACGACCGAGCTATCTCAGGGGTGGGGAGTACCACAAGTCAGCCGCTGGCCGCAGGTGGCAAAAAAACACATTACTTCATATTGCACCTTACCTTATCTTGCAAGGATGCATGTTGCATTGCATATAGCACATTACCCTACACATTAGTGCAAATTACCTCATATAAAAGGCTGAATTGAAAAAAGGTAGAGCCACAGCTTTAATAAAAAAGGTCGGTAAAAATGAGCCAAAAGCAGAGGCAATTTCTTCACATTATCAAAGGCATCAGAACTACTACAACACGGTCCATGCAGTTTTGAAAGGTCCACCATCACCTGTCCATTCTAGAACACGAAGGTGTAAAAAGAAGCTGCAGAGTTTAAAGCTCATGCTGAGTGATTACCTTTGGTTCAGTGTTTAGGGAAGTCCCCCAGGTGGAGCAAATTTGTAATAAGACGGTAATTACTCATTACCATCCATCTAAGCGCAGCCGAAGGAAAGTGATATGAAGGAAAGCGATACAGTTTCTAGAGGAACTTCTTAGTTAAAAAAAAAATAATTCCTGGTCCTGGTCAGAGGTTCGAACCCTGGACCATCGCCTCACTGGGGCAGTTTTACGAATTGAGCTAACCAAGATGGCTAGCATATGGTAGGGTGACAGCAAACTGATCAACAATTGATCAACAACAATAAAATAGAGTAAGACACCAGAACAACTCCAGAGTCCAGCATGTCCAGGCTCAGGATTTGAAAGCAGCGCCAAGCATTTGGGCAGTAATTTATCTATAATTTATCTAATTTGAACTCTAGACAGCCAGCATAGCATGCAACACGGCAGAGAAATAAAAACCTAGCTCTCACCCTTCACAGATCTTCTTCACTCGTGTCTTTAGCTGCTCTCCTTGGAAGAAGATGATGAAGACTATCTTGTAGACTTGATCCCCCTAAGTCAAAACAATACGGTATGTTTAAGAATGCTGTAATGTCAACAGCTGTTCCTTGCATCATCACATATTATAATAGTTTTAGTCTAGTTGCATTTGAAGCACACACCGGGTGTGTGCGGTTGTGTTGTTAGCTTCTGAATGTTACTGTTAGTCTCCTTATTTATTGAGAGGCATGTAGCCCACCTATCCATATCAGTTTTTAGATTTTCCAAAATGCAGTTACCTTCAACACTGTGGCTCAGCAAATTGTCTACACCGCGTCGAAATATACAAGCATATAAGCTCACGCTTGCAGGCGAAGCAAACCCTCCAGCACATGTACCTCGACTAAAAAGCAAAATATGTATGGCCAATTGCCAAATTTCGAAATTCTAAAAGCTCATATGCATACGGTGATCTATACATTCTACATAAATAAAGAGACTAACTGTAAAAGTTAAAAAGTTAATTCCTCAATATTACTTAACCAGCCTGTAGCCTGCACATTAGCTGTATTCTGATGCGCTACACCGCTGACAACGCTATGTCGAAAAAAGCACTCTTCTAACTCAAAGAGCCTATTTTTAAAAACTGCAAAAAATTTAGGAAAAACATCCGGTATAAAATGCCTGTACAGCCCAATTTTCTGATGGTTAGCTAGTGCCAGATGCTGCAAACGACTCCTTTTTTAGCTGAATTTTTCTATATGCCATTCTAGTTAAAGCTAGAATTCCAAATAAAGGTGAAATCAAAACAGACTCTACTACGTGGGCACAATATCAACACGTCAGCAAAGCCCTTTAGACAACAACCAATCACATTACCAGTCAACGAGCATAGTGTGATAATGAGAAGAACAGTACTGTCCAAAGTGGCACTTTTCTTCATTTATTTTGCTATGCATGTCCCTTTACTTGTACCTGTCTCCTGCCTGCTTAATGCTTTGTCTTTTAAAAAAAAATTAATTCTTGCTTTTGCCATTCAAGATGAGCGAAATGAAAAGAGTGAAAAAAAAAATCACTAAGAGAAGACAGACACAGAAGTATAAGAAACAGCCCCTCCATTCCATCATGCTACGCAAAGAAAAAGGATAACTGTTTAAATCAGAGCCTGAAGACCCATGAACAGCGCAACCTTGGTGTGACGAAGGTGGTCAAGGAAGGGAAGGAAAATGCACGACAATGAACTTGTTTAACTCTCTTTGAAAAACTGTGGTAGTGGTATGTGGGATTCCAACATCTCAAAGCAACACATGGGCTATGAGGGACGTTGTAATGGAGGGCTTGGGATCAATTTTGACCACCTGGAGCGCTCGTGCACTGACATCACACAATACAGTCGCATTTTCGCATTTCAATTCCATCGAAATGCAGCTGCCGCAGCCAAACCCATTAAACCACTGTGGCAGGTTAACTGTTGCGAAGACTGTAGACATGTAGACATGTAAGAGTAGTGTACTCAAAAAGCAATAAAACTGATTGGAGCTAGTTGATGCATGGCATTCTTAACATGAAAGGTAAGTGAAGCCACAAGATAACCCACAAGGACAAGTGCTCTTCTTTGTGGGTTGTGTTGTGTTTGCACTCACCTTTCAGCTTAATGCTAACACAGCACCTGCTCCGTTTTATTGCCTGTAGTAAAGCGCGATAACAAAAAAAAGGCCAACCACTCACGGTGACTGGGTCCTCCAGTGGTGTCTCAATGGCTGTCTGACGAAGGAACACGTTGCCACGACACACTCGCCACAGCATGCGCTCAAATGATGGAAGCCGATCCCGCAGAACCACTCCAGCCACAAACCTGGCCGACACAAGCGCCATGGCAAGCAGCAACACACACACAACATCATCAGCACATGCACACACAAAACGGTCAAGTCTCGATAAAAAGACGCCGAGGAAAAGCACTACAAGCATAGGAGGTATCATTGCACCCTACAAAAGTGAAAAAAAAAAAAGCCTGAAACACCTTCAGTCTGGAGAGAAGTAGGGCACTTGAGACAGAGTAGGAAACATTAAATGAATAAATAATTCAAAGCTTTTAGCTTCTGTACAAGAGACTAAGAAAGGAATGCAAAAATTGCAACAGAAACAATAAAAAAAAGGGCAGTGCATATGTCGGCAGGTCACTGTTTCATCTGCCTCTGACATAATGCAACTTTTTCAATCGATTTCCAGTTTTAGTCACTCAAGACAGGAATTCCAGATTTTCATCACAGAAATATGCTCAAGCTTTTTTTGAGCCTGCTTTTGTTCGCTTGGTTAACAAGGCCCTTGGATATCATCAACTGACACCATTCTGAAAAGCTGTAGGTCTGCAAATGCAATACATATTCATTTAACTCCTCCATATCAGAACAGCAGTATTATCTCAGAGAGCTGTACAGTTGCGAAAAAGGCCTTTCCCCGATATTGTAATATTTTTTTCACCATGCATGGTACAGATGAGTCATACATAGTCCGTGTGGCACGAAACCAACTATGGAGCTGCCAATTCAATGAACCGAACCCATCACTAAAACAGCCACACATTTTGGTACCCCTGTTACACAGTATGTATCAGTGGCCATCATATTAATAGTAGCGTAATAACCAATGACAAAAAAGGCCAGAAACACTCTAGGACACTTTGGTTGGGCTTTCAAAAAAAAAAAGACTGTGCAAGATGGGACAGAAACCAGTGTGGTACTGCATTCACTTTCTTATTTCTTTCTTTTCCCGCAGTAACAACAGTCTACTTGTTTGTGTCACGTCATGCCATTTCCGTGGCAGATGAATGCAAGAATTTTGACATATATAGCTACTCTGCACCACTCATCAGAACACACATCAGAACGCAGATAGTAGATTTCAGCATGACAAAAGCAAATTCTGATGGGAAAAGAACAGCATCCAACAGCAACGCAGATAGGTACATAGAATCATTTCATCAGCAGGCCAAAGTCAACGCCGCATTAAAAAAATTAAACTAAAAATTAAACAGCAATGAAAGATGGGAGTGTGGAAGGAAGCATAAGTGTGCTGTTAAACTAGCAAAGTACTCGGAGGACAAGAAAACAGTCTGAACATATCTGAAAATACAGTCCATAGAAGAGTTCTTGAGGGCGTTTGACAGTATTTGACTCAGAGAACTGGGAAACTAAGATCAAATGACATGATGTACAACTACACTGTTGAGCAAGGCTTGACTGCCCAATGAGCCTTGTGCACATTTTTCATTGAAGCCACATAGCCACACCACACTTGTCAAATTCAGAGAGCAGGATTTGAGCTAAAAAGTATTTTTGATGCGGAAATAAGTTTATGCAGCTTTATGTGCATAATTATTTGTCTGTGCAACCCCATTTTGCAGCACGTCATTAAAAATCTTGTCCAAAGAGATCATTATCACCGCACAGGTGAGGTGTTTAGGATAAATTAGGTTAAGTTAGGTTAGCCTGGAGAGAACATTTGTGAGCAATGGTTGGCAATGCATGTAGCATGCAATTTGCCGCATTTTGCTCTCTTATTACAGTGACAGTTCTTTTTCAATAACATGAAGCACACAAACATTTCGACGTGATGTTAGGCAGCTGTGCTTATACAGGAAAACGGAGCAGTTGTCACAGAAGGATTTCCTTGCAAGGTCCTTCTCATTTATGCTTGTCTCATGACCAGTCCTACCTTGAGAGCCTATACTTTCCCATAAACTAATATTTCAGCTGCTTTTGTTAACCCTTTAATGCCCAGTGCTGCTCAGGAGCAAAAGCTGAAATTTTTTTTTTCTCAAACTATGCCAGCTCTAACCTTTCCGTTGCAATCAGCTGTAAGCCAAGGGACCAACTTCATAACAAAAAAAAAGAGGTTGGTTTGGTTTGGTTTATGGGGTTTAACGTCCCAAAGCGACTCAGGCTATGAGGGAAGCCGTAGTGGAGGGCTCCGGAAATTTCGACCACCTGGGGTTCTTTTGGCTGTTCTGAAAGACACAGTGAATGAAGCCAGTAGCCCTATCCATTGGAAGTTGATGACAAAGGTGGCGGTGCAAGATTGTTAGCATGACAGCAGGGCATTATACAGCCACAGACATCTTATTTCAGTCCCTTGCATCCCTAGAGGCTAGCAATGGCTTGCAAACATGAGGCTGAGGAGAACAAAGAATCTCCCCACTGCGCACTTATAAAATTTTTCTTTCCACCACTCACATTAGTTTGTAGCAGACCAACTGAACATGGGCAACTAAATCAAATCAAATCAAATCTTTATTTCAGTATCGCAAAAATGCTGAGGGTCGTGGACAAAAAGCCTCTTTATGGGCTTGACTAGGCCCACGGCCCTTTTCTACATGGCAGCATGGCATACAGCAAGAGAAAATTGTTTTAATTGTACACAGCTCTCAGCAAAAAAAAATGTATGTTTTCAAACATCAACTGTGGCGCACGTGGGGGTTCTACCATGGTCTGTGCTCCCGCATAGTCAGCTTACCCAAGCCTGAGGGCCTGTCCACCAGCTCTGAGGCCCTCATCTCCCAGCAACATGACGTGCTCTTCCTGGGCACTTGGGTCGTGCATCTGTGCGTAGCGATAAAAGAGCACTCAGCACGAGCAACACAGTCGCATCACGCATGCTTTTCCATCCTTTCAACTCGTTAAAGGGGCACTAGGGAGAACTCCATACACTTATTACTTTCAGTGAAAATTTATAATCTGCGGCTCTTTCTGGCTGTCTTGAAGTTTGTCCGGCAGTGAGAGATGCTTGGATTTAAAGATCTCCCCACCAGTCGATTCAAACTCGTGATGTCCCTACCGAAAGGGACTGGTTGCTACTGTTTTATATGAATGGCAGTGTAGCACAGCCTGTGGGACCCATACAGAAAAATCAAGGGTCAATGCACACACTCTACTTGCGAAATCGGCCGATGATAGTGAGACACCTGTATTTCATTTTTTGGCCTTCTTCAGCTTTTAAAAGTTCCGTTTACAGTAGGAATGGTCGCTCTGTGATTATACGCGTTACCCTATAGATTCGGGCAGACATCTATTTAATCTCAGTGTCCCTGTAAAGAAAAAAAACAGGGGGGGAGGGGAGAACTAAGGAGGAATTCGACATCCCTTTTGGCTTCTCGTAAAATCAGACCATGAGGGAAAGAAGCTCAACAGCTCCCACAAAGGTATTAAATGGCAACTCAAGAAAGGTTAGCAGCTAAAGGTTGCCAAAATTACTTGTCAAAGATAAGTACTCCTAAAGTACTCCAAGATGCCCTAAAGAACCCAGATCTCATAGCACATAGCTATGTGTCAGAGTTCCATGGTACAACTCGTACCTTAAAAAGTATCAAATAGAAAAAAGCATTTTTACGGAGTCGCCAAAAGGCCTAACACTAAAAAGAAATGGGAAATAAAATTTTTTACAGTTGTGCCAATCTACATGATGAAATATCTCCTCAGCCTCATCTCATCCCTGCCAGCCATGCTCACAAGGTAGACATAGCTGCATATCAAACAAAAGCCTGTTCAGTCTCACTCTCCATACATTAGTAGATTGGAAAACCTTCCGGATCAACAACCAGCATTCAAGATAACCTGAGTTATAGTTTATAGGGGTTTAACGTCCCAGAGCAACTAAGGCTATGAGGAACGCCGTAGTGAAGGGCTCCAGAAATTTCGACCACCTGGGGTTCTTTAAGGTGAGTTACCATAACAGTCCAGCTAGCATTATACATAAGTCTCGCAACAAATATGTTGATTGTTCTCTATCAGCCTTGCTTGTTCTTTTGCCTTGCACTAACAATTAATTGCTTAATACTTCAGATAAATCTTTATAACCAGGAACGTGACGCTTGTATCTCATATTTTAGTTTTCGTTCACTTCCGTATTCTTTTGTAACCAGCCCTGTCTTAAATGCCTTCAGCCTTGAGGGAATCAATAAATAATAAATAAATGTGCTGCATACAAACTTTCCAGCTGCAGTTGAATTAGTTAACACTTAACTCTGAGCCTAAAAATATTTGTACCACTGTTCCAGTGAAGAACTTGTCTCAACATAGCTTAGTGTATAATATAAGTGAGCATATTGACCAGTATGCAAGATCAGGTTGTGCATTGCAAATAACTGCCACTCTTTGAGGCTGCTACTAAGCAAGGCAGAAATCGCTATCGCACATTGAAAGTTGTGCAGTTCAAGAACAAGTTTCAAAGCTGGAGAAAGGTATTTTACACAAATAACAAGCTAAGCTTTCTCTCACACCAAACACACATTTAATGCAGGTAACTCTGCACAGTGTACACTGTGCCAAAATGCTCATCCCATGCTTTTTTCTTCTCTCCAAGCTTTTTACAGAAACTAATGATGACAATGCCTGCAACAAAAAAATCAGACCCCTCAACAAAAAAAATCAAGCTCTAAGGTTCCCTAATTAGACATGTTAAGGAAGAATGGGCAAGACCTGAGTGGAGACAAAGACTAAGCAAGGAGTTTCAGGCAGTGCAGAATGGCATACACGCTAGCAGCAAAGAATTGTAGCCAAGCAAGACAACAGGTGCAAGCATGCAGTACTGAACGGATTTTCATGCATATTGGGTGGAACAACTGACAGCATGACGGCCAATCAGAAACTTTTTTAGGGAACAACGCATCTTAGCTGCCTTTTCGATGGTCACTGCAACAAAAACCACAGACTGCAGCACTGCTTCAGAGCAGGGTACCACACTTTTTCAATCTCACTGCCGTTTTAACCTCACTGCAATAATGCATGGTAGCTTGCTGCCTAATTGTACAATAAGTGCAGGTAACTGTAAGGTATTTACGCATGGCTAAGTTCACTTTCTTCCTTCTCAATGCACCCTCCATAATAGGAGAATGAGGGTGCACCTCACAGAATCAGCTTGGGACAGCCCAAATTGAACAAGAGGCGGCAGTGAACTCTCAGTCCCCGCTTGAACCCAGATGAAGGCAAGCTACACTGTCATAACATTGGTCAGTGGAACGGGGGCTTCCATCCTGTTTCTTGTTCATTCTGTGCTGGCACGAATTTTATCTTCCCTGACTTCTGCCTACTGGGAGCCAGCTGAATCAAAACTGTAGGTGGTGTAGCTCAAAAGAAGTCAATGCATAGGAGTACAGAAGCAAAAGGAAATTTTTTGCCTGTGCTATTTGTTAGCAACTGAAGGCATAGCTCAAGGATGGCATTAGGCTCTGCTTCCAAGACCTACATCATTAACTTAGGTGCAATTGATACCAACCTCTCGATGGGAAAGAAACAGGTCAGTACCTTTACTGAACAAGTGGTACGTAAAGAGTACACCCAGTCTCATCAAAGCATTGCACTCAACATGCATATGCAAACATTATGGAAAAAACAGTGATGAAAACACTGCACATAATCTGCAACACAATATGCGTCGTCTCCAATGTACATGCATGCCGTGCGAGCCACAAAAACAAAGGGGGGCAACACGGCTCACCTTGTCTACTCTGCACTGTCCCATAGCTGCACTCGCACTGCACTCAATGAGTGCAGACTGCTTTCAGCCTCACCAAATGCCAGTTCTATTCCCTACAACTTGCAGTGTGAAAAAACCACCTCCTCCTCTTACAAAGCAGATGAAGGAGCCCAAGTCAGGAAAGACTATTTTTGCAAACAGGCACATGGGGGCAAGGCAAGAGAGAAACACCAATACGTGCAGCAAAGAAAAGGCTGTTGATATGAGAAAATGTACAGCAGTACTGGCTCAAGCATTCGTAAGCCAACATGAAAGTAATCTGATTATCACTCCTTGATGTAACTTTTTTATCCTTCTGTGCACAGTACTGTGAAGACTTTGGAAAGAGAAGCATGGAACTTGCTCCATTCATCGCAGACGACTCAAACAACGCGGACAAGTAGTATTTTGCCTTCATGGAAAAAAACAGCAGTTGACACCTTGTAACAGTGTATTCCATGTTAGCAGGCAAAGCAAAGCACACAAGCTTTCCCTAGGAAGCCATTATGTCGACACCTCTGTTGCGACTATATCAAGGGACAGTAGAGTACAGTACCCGCCCAAATTTTTTTCACAGACTGAATGTCACCACACGCCATCATTTTGAAAAACAACATTAGTACTAAAGGCCAATGGAAACTGCGAGCAAACACAGTCCAGCCTAATAGTGACTTTACAAGCACGTCCTTTTCCCGCTACAACCTGTCACTTTTTGGAAGCACCCTCTAACTAGGGCTAAAGAGGCACAAACCAAATAACTGCCTTGCCAGACTGAGTCCTCTCTTGCATTGCAAGCATGCTCCTGCAGGCAATAAAATTTTTACAAGGAAGGCAGCACCACAGGTTGGAACTGCATCTGCTTCGTCTGTTGTCTTGCTTTCTACTGACTGACACAAGCTGTTAAGTAAACAAGCAGAAAACTGAAAAAAACTTTTACCATGCTCTGCTGCTTATTCTCGCTCATCACATTTAAGTGCGTTCAGCCACAGCACTTGGGCAAGAGGAAATCGTTTCACAAGAAGTTTAAAGAAAGACAAAAGGGAGGGGCAAACGGCATCCATCATCTCGTGAATGGCCGGTCAAGACGGGAAAAAGCAAGGCTTGGGCTTATTTCGGGGGATCTGCAGTTTCGCCCGTGGAAGCATGCTTGCGGCAACAAGACGGCACCAGGACAGGACTGTATTTCAAGAGAATTTCCAGCTACCTGTACCGAAGATATCTTCAAAAAAAGAAAGAGAAAAGAATAAAAACACAATCAGTCGTGCTGAAATGCTTAAGGCATACATTTACTCAAGCACGAGAAGCAAACTTGATAGGAACTCTACAAGCACAAAGCAGACACTTCAGTAGCACAAACTGTTGCTATAGTGCGTGCTGTAGGACAATGTCTACCATTCACTAACATTACAAATGTACATGTGAATGCCATCTGGAGTGGCGAAACAGCTGCAATTGTCTGCCAATGTTGCGCAAGCTGTAGGGGGGCGAGAACTGTGTACTTTTTGTAATGAATAAGCATGTTACTGGTTTTACGTATTACATATTCGAAAGCCAACCGTTCCTAACAGATCTTTCTTCAATTTTTTTTTTCACGCACCAAGGAGTAATGACTTAAACAGCTAAACAGCAAGGATCATCAATCAATATACTATAAAAAAATTCTGAAATGGGTGCTAGCTTTCTCAGAGCAACATTGGAAAGTAACGTTGTAGTAATAATTAGTGCTACTATAATCCTTTGCTCTACTGAGAACTTACATCTAACATGAACAGCAATAATGAATCCTATTACACTTTTTAGTTCCAGGGTGCTAAATGTAATGTCTGCATGCAAAGTTCGGCTTTAAGTGCATGGTATTTCATGTTTAGCTGCAGTCTTTTATGGGTAAAGAGAAGAAACTGCACATCCTGCTGGTTCTTGAAAGGTTACTGCTTGTCAAATTCCCATGACAAGAAAGAACTGATAATAAAATTTACAGTAAAGGACTGTGACAAGCTACACAACAGTAGCACATAAATGCTAACTGGGCAGTTGAAGAACCTACAAGCATACAGCATGTAGAAGAGGATAGCCTGCAGTTTGGATTAATTGCACAGTAGGGAAACCATGCCAACAAGGGCAACCTTCATGACCTGTACTTGCTCATTCATAACTCCTTTTAGCATGTATAACTAAAAAAAATTCAAGGGGTGCACTAAAGCCTCGAAAATGCGAAAGCATTTAGAGTACCACGTGTCCGTAGCCAAGAAAAAACTGATAGGGAGCGATGCAACTTCTTTTCTATACATTTTGTCTTCTTTTTGTCTTTTGCGACATCAACTTGCCGACAACTTCTTGTTTAGACATGTTCCTATCACGTGAATAGTTTGGTCCCATCACGTGACTCGTTTATGAATCACTATTACTGTCATTAACTATTATTACTGTAACTATTATTACTGTCACTAACTGTTATTACTGTCACTAACTGTTATTACTGTCACTAACTGTTATTACTGTCACTAACTATGAAGGTGGGCTCACCCTGGCAAGTCAGACGTCGCGCGACAGGTTTAAATAGATTTGTTACGCTCCCTCCCCGCATTCCTAGTGCTTCAGAAACCGTAACTAATTGTCCAAAACTAGTCCCGCGACGTTTGCACATTGCCAGTGCAAACCCGCATTTACTGTCACTATTATTACTGCCACTAACTATTACTACTCTAACTAGCGGTTTTTATTAATTATTAATTACATGTTCATTAACTTCATTAATTATTACCTGTTAATTATCTAGTTACTGTTACTCAACGTTCTTATCGTTATCTTGTGTACACATCTTGTGGTCACGCTGTCCATGAGGCAAGAAATGCTTTCACATTGATATCACTACACATACTACCAAGAGCCTATTGATGCATGCAGGAATTAAATGGTACTGTCCTAGCACGTTCTAGAGAATGCTAGGGAAGCCGCGTACCTCGTCAAAGAAGGCCTGTGTTTTACGGAGGATGTGCTTCAACTCCGTGAGCTCGAGGAAGGTCTTCTTGAGAGCCTCCGCATTGGTGTTCACCTCCTTCAGTTCATTCTCAAGCTTCTCAAATGTGGCCTGCATGACAATCAAATTCAGACCAGTGTCTGTACACTGACCTTGTTTAGCAGCCAGTGTCTGCAACCACAAAGAGCAATGTTGCCCTTCATGCTACCTATACCACTAAACTGCATGTCCAGGAAAAACAAACTGGTCACTGCCTAGTGCACCATATCTGCCAGTGTTCACCATGAATGATTAAGAGCCATCTAACAGAACTCAAGAGTCAATGCCAAGTGCTTGCGATGGTTATAAGCAGAAATAACTGTTACATCTGTATGATCAACTGTGCTAAATCAGCCTACTAGTGAACGGAGTTTCACATGTACATCAGACTACCTGGACATTATAGTTAAGTGCTTGAATGAATTATAGCATTTTTTATGTGCCATATCTACACTGTGGTGGGCTGCAAGGCTAGACTGTCTGGAGGCCTTCAGCGTGCACTAAAATCTCTGTACATAAACATTTTCGCGCCATGTCTACATCATAATTCGTCATGCCCAGGGCCCAAACTATTAATTCATGCTCAACAGCAAGCACAATGCCATAGTCACTGAGATGCCATAGCTCTGAGAAAAGAGAACTTGCCTTGAGTTTGGCATTTTCAGCTTAAAGCAGTCATGCATGTTGTGAGCCATGAAAGAACTATATGGTATGCTAATGAGGAGTGTGGAGGGCAGCTGCTTCTATGGGAAGCCAATCTAAGCTTTCACCATTTATGAATGCTTGATTCACAAATTCACAATAACCTCAACAGTATATTCCACATATAGAGGTGCATTAACTTACCTTGAAAAGCTCTTATGACAGGTAAGTTTCCAAGGAACTCTAAGAGAGCACGAAGTGAATAAGCAAATGCCAATGATGCGAAAATGAAAGTATGTGCAGATGCAAAGTGATGGTCATGTTTAAAGCAAATTATAACCTTTCATCATGGCTAAATCGAATGCTAATTGGTGGGCAAAGCGAATAAACAGTTAATTACATGTGTCACTGCTTCCCTGACTTTGACACGTCGACAAATAGCACTGACTCCATACATCAAAGCCAAGCTGCTCTGTCGAGGCTAGGCCATGCCACAAGGTTGACCAGCACCACTGTGCCCACCCAACATGCTGAAAGATATTGGTTCCACAGGGTTTTTTGTGACACATAAGGAAGTCGGTTTGCTGTTGGCTCCAAGCTTCAGGACCTCTTATTCATATTTTTTGCAAACTTCCAGCATCTGCAACTTTATATCCAAACCGTAGCAGCTATCATGTGCACCAAAAATTCAGGGGGCACTTTGACGATCTAAAGTGCGCGAGGCAAAAGCCTTTCCACGTAACTTTGGCTGCACAGCAGTAGGCACACACAAGGCGGCTATGAGCGATTTGGATTGGTTAGTCATGACCAATGACTAACTAGTCATGATTGGTTAGGTAATGACTAACCAGTCATGCCTAACTGGTCATGACTGGCTAATGTGACAAGTAACGACTAGTTACGACTTTCACTTCAGATGTAACAGACGGACAGACTGACAGAGTCATGGCTGCAAGTATGAGCCATTAAAGGCTTTCGCATTAAAAAGCAGTTGCAAGCATCAGGGGCTAAGCAATCAAGACATCCGACACGAGCAGGGCGCTCACCTCCAGGTCTATCATTTCTCGGGGCTGGGGTGCCTCTGGGCTGTCGCCAGTGTCTGGCATGTGGATGCCATCTCTCTTGATCTCTTTCTCCAGGAAGCCTGGGATTTCGCAGAAGTAAAAACAGCTGAGGAATGTGGACCACAGCACAAGCTGACTTTGGTAAACACGCTAAGCATCTGTGCACTTAAAATGGATCAGATCAGCTGTGGGCCATTCACTTAGATTACAAACATACTGAAGCTTACACTAAGGCTAAAGTGAAACGTTTAGGTTAAAAGTGCATTTTTTACATGTTTATTTATTTACTTATTATACCTCAAAGGCACCTGGCTGGGACATTACATGAGGGATGGGCGTAGCACGACAAAAACGTTAGGAGAGAAGGCTTGCTTGATGGGCTAAACCTGCTAGAGTGACGTAAGGCTAAATACAGCACCTAGGAGTTCTGAAACTGCTGGAGAAAATAAACAAGAATTGTCTCAAAACACTTGTGAAACAATACCAGCAGTGGAAACAGTAAGGTAGACTAGGCACTAAATGTATATATCAGCGTGGTTCCAACAGATATTTTTCTTTGTTCAGTTATGTCTGGTCTAGAATCAGAGGCCTAGCACGTAGCTTACACCTTGAGCCTCCTTTCAACTAGGCACAAGTAATGGCAGCAAGGCATGCACCGCACATGCGAGCTGGTTCCCTGTGGCCCTGTTGGAAAGCACCAATAGTATGCAGCACCAATAAATATTACCCAAAGTCAGGCACTCCCATGTTCACGGCAACTTTGGCTCAGATAGTACAGATGTCCACACACTCATCTAAAGCACTAACAGCACACTGGTGTTCCAGTTCCAGCTGCATTTCCGTTTTCCAGCTGGAAGTTGAAGAAATTCTGACTGCAGTTAGCTAGAAGTTTTTTCCCAGGTGCAGCCAGCTGGGAATTCCATTTTCCTGCTGGAAGCTGGAGATGATGTAATAAGGACTGAGAGGCGGTTTCTGCCTGGAAACCGCAATTCCAGCTGGACACGATTTGCACTCCGGATGAAAATCGAGATTCTGATTTTTATTTTCATCCGCGGTTCATCTGCAGAATGGCCTACAGCTCAAAACAACATCTTACCGCACATGCACGTCCGAAATGATAGTGATTTACAGCGATGCATGTCAGAAACGCTTAACATCTAGAGCGCACTGCAGGCCACTCTGTTGGATGGCCATCATCAGAGAGAGACAACGAACGTACTCGCACCAGCAAAACAGCGCACATTATACAAACATGACAAATAAAGGCGGTACAGCTACGCGAAAGAAGACATATAGGAGCCAACCGTGCAGTATATTACTCACGTAGCTTCCGTTCCATTTCGTCGCAACGGCGAACCTCGTTGACGAACTTGCGCTGAAATGCGTTGACATCTGGGTTGAGCTGCAGAGAGGGAACAGAGAGGAAAGCAAGAAAACGTACTGTAAAAACTGGAAACCATGATATATGACCGGGCATAAGAAGCGAGCCGGGCGCTAGAGCGCGGTGGGCAGAAGTGAAACCTCACGTCTCTGAACTGGACCAAACCGAGCTCGCCAAGCTCCGACACGCAGCCGTACGCTGCTTCGGACTGCAGAAAGAGCTGGCACAGCGTCATTTCCTCGCTGCGGAAGAGGCCGCCCATCTTGCAACGTATTAATTTAAAATCTGCTTTAAAACGAACGCCCTACGCTCTGGAACGTCTAGCTAGAACACCGGCAGATACTCGTGGCTCGAGACAGCCAGACAGGAGCGCGCGCACGAGCTAACCGGTCATGCGCGGCGTTCACTGGGATTAGACGACGAATCGTGGACACGAATGTGAAAACGCTCGCCACGCTAGAAATGAAGCTGTATAGTTAAAAGCAAACTTACCGGCTGGTGCGCTGTGTACAACACAGTAAAAGGACACAGTAAAAGCATAAAACATCGCAGAGACCTAACAGCACGCCGATATCAAACGGAACAGTTTTGCACAGCTTATTTAAGCTGAGAAAAGAAAAGAAGTGCTCGTAGCAATGCCGTGCAATCATCCGCTCAGCGTGACGCACGTAAACAGTTTCAAACGTAACGGACGATGGCGCCATAGATCCCCACGTCCCCACGTGATCACGTCGCTGCTGGCATGAGCGCTCCCTTTTTGCTAACGACGGGTGCGCTCGCGTCAACAACGACTCTTTCATTGATCGTCGTCACATGATCGCGCTGAGCTCGCCGCAGTCCGCAGTGCTGCTGCTACGGGTTTATCGGGGCGTGTGAAGGTGTACGCATAGGTTAAGAATTTGGGAAAGCTTTTTCAGGCAATAGTGAAGATGGGGGGCCTTTTCCGCAGTGAGGAAATGACCCTCTGCCAGCTGTTTCTTCAATCCGAAGCAGCGTACGGCTGCGTGTCGGAGCTGGGCGAGCTTGGTTTGGTCCAGTTCAGAGATGTAAGATTTTTTTCACTTTACTTTCGCATTGAGTCATGATTAACGCCTGTTAATCAAGCAGTTTGCAAGCCTACGTTTTTGGTTTGCGCAGATACGTTCTTCCTGTTCTGACCGCATTTCATTGATTTCTGTCTGCTCCCTCTCTTGCCTCATTCTAGCTAAACCCCGACGTCAATGCATTTCAACGAAAGTTCGTGAATGAAGTTCGCCGCTGTGATGAAATGGAGCGGAAGCTACGTGAGTGTCGCAAATTCTCCTGTAGCTGTATTTTGCTTTTTCTTGTGTTCGTTTTTTTGTTTCTCACGACGTCCTCCAAACCGCCAGCTGTCTTGCGTGAAATTCTGCCCGGGTTGACTGCTTTGCTGGCGTAGGTGTGTTTGTTGTACTAGTTTTTTTTTTTTCATGTTCGGTTTCCCAGACAGAAGAGTGCGAATACATATACGTTAACTGTACCGAGATTCGGATATGATTGTGTCCCATGTACTGAACTGGCGTATATTACGGGAAGCTCTTGGGGCTCCTTGCTGCTACGATTTTGCTTTCACTACTCTTCAGTGGCTAATGAGTTTTCGTGCATTAGCCTGTTTCTTCCTCTAGCCGTGCCAGATTGTTGGGCATATGGTTGCCTTCTCATGGTTTTCAAACATTTTCTATGCTCTGCCAACCTGAAGGTTTCAGTTTGATCCCATTTGTGTAGTCTGACGCCTTTGGTTATCCCACTCGATTCTTCCCCGAAATCCAGGCTTCCTGGAGAAAGAGATCAAGAAGGATGGGATTCCAATGCTGGACATTGGTGACAACCCCGAAGCACCACAGCCCCGAGAAATGATAGACTTGGAGGCAAGTGCCGATAGTTTCCTTACTGACTCTTGTGCTGCATTTGGAGACGGGTGTAAATAGTTATCTAGTAAACTAGTTTGAACTCAGTCTTCACTCTGTAGTGACATTTGGCGAACACCATCAGAATCCATTTGATTGCTGGAGCAGTTTTTCTGCACGAACTGTGGTGAGAGCCAACTGGTAATCACAAAAGCACAGTTCCAGCTGGGAAAACTGGAGCTTTTGCTGGGGTGACAGGCTGAGGTGGGCCTAATAAAGAGCCAGGATGCATTGGTTAGAACTTTGAGAAGAGGCCTTTATTAGCCCAGTTGTACTGGTGTTTGCATTATGTGACAAGCCTAGGGTACACAGACAAGACAGATAGTAGGTTGAAGTTATAGGAGAACCTCGAGACAATCGCAAGCACACATAGCGTTCTTTCAGACATGCATTTTGTTGTACAATTGAGAAAAATATGAAAATTTGTGTGACATATTTCGAGGCCCATATTTCACAAATACAAAATGAATGGCTTAAGAACTTTCCGAATTGACGCACACCTCACAATTCCACTCTTGGAATCGTAGCCTTATTCTTATATCATACATTTAGGCACAGTTTAATTTTTTTTTTATCATTTGGAGTTGTTTCTGCAACAAAAACTCAGCTACATTGACCTTTAATAAAACATTTCACTGCTCCAGATAAGCGACAGCAACGGACACTTCCAAGGCCCACTATAGAAATTTGCAACATCAGTCTTTATTTCTTGTTTTGGAAACTTTTTTTTTTTTTTCAGGGAATATATAAACCTGCCATTCTGTCCAGCAGGACTTTGAAATGTATCTGGCATTCCTGACTTTTCAAAAACACTGCTTGACACCTAAATAATCTGAAAAGTCATGTGTACAGGTATACAGTCGTAGGCCCCGTACCACAAAGGGATAAGTCCAAGATACACATTACAAGTGACGGGACGTGACATGCTCAATGCAATGTGAAAGTCTGTCTACTGTCTTTTTTTTTTTCTGTGTTAACATGGACAAGTCCAAAATAGACTTAAACCAAAACCACTACACAACACTTGCCTTATTACAGACTGATGCTGGTTTTGCACCTCGTGTTGAAAAATTCTGCTTCTTTGGCTGTCTTGCTGCTGGAGGTCGTGTAAGTTTAGGTGACCAAAAGAGGCATATGCTGTGATTTAATGTAGTGCAAAACGGATATGACCAGTAAGTCGCTAAATACTACCCTTGCCTGCAACCTGGACTGGAATGAGCCAGTGGTTTAACCAGGACTAGTGTTCCTACCTGTCTCCAAAAGGGATGCATGCTTATAAACAGCTTTACATTTTTTGACACCACAGTTGGCTCTATGAAGGTCTGATTGCCAGTTTGTGATGTGGGGAAAGGCTTGAGGTTTCATACAGCTGCCCTTTGCATCTGTTGAGCAAATCTGCTCTCTACAAGATTTCAACCAGTATTGCAGACTTCAGGGCTGTTTTTCTTAATGTGGGCTTTTCTTTTTAAGTTGCAGTTTTATTGAAATAGGTTTTTTTTTTCCTAATTTATGCTTTGAGTTGGTGTTGCTTACCACAGTCTACAAAGACATGACCACAACCAACCAACCAGATGGTTTGCATTTTATTGCATTCTAGAATGTTGCTTCAGCCAGGCTCACCATTAACGGTACTTTCCACTTGGTCTGATTACTGACAGTTCATTTTTTGAAAATGCAGTGCAGGCATGGCATAACTGTTACTGTTCAGATCAGTATGCCCTGAAGAATTTCATGGAAACCTCTACACACGAAAGCGAGATGATAGGTCCCTATTAGGCACCCATTGTTCGGATGATTCACTCCCTCTTTGGGTTGGATGAAAATTTTTGTTGCCTGTAGAGAGGGCATGTGGTTTTGATGCTGCCATCAAGAGCTAATGGGAGACTAGCTCCCAATGGTGGCATTGCACCTGATGGCAGTATGTGGTCTAAGTATCGTGCAGAATTTATCAAATGATGCGCTTTGTTGTGCCCCATAAAGTGTACCCTTCCTCGTGACACTCTTGCAATTATGTTCCTGTTGTGAAGTTTTACTTTGAAGAATATGAAGCCACTCATGCAGTCAGGCATTGCTGCCAGATGAGGCTCAGAGCAGATACACTTCCATACCTGCCACTGCGGCTGAGAGTGAAGGCTGTGGTAAACTGGAAAATTGGTTTTTGAGGAAAGGAAATGGCGCAGTAATTGTCTGGCATCTTGGTGGACACCTGAACGCACCATAAGGGAAGGGAGGAAGAAGGTTGGAGTGAAAGAAGAAAGAGGTGCCTGGAATAATTTTGACTACCTTGGGGATCTTTAACATGCTCTGACATTGCACAGCACACGGGCGCTTGTGTTTCACCTGCATCGAAATGCGGTGGCGGTGGCTGGGTTCAAACCCCCGGAACTCTGGCTCATTAGCTGAGTGCCCTAACCACTGAGCCACCAACTTTGGCTGGAATAAATTATTATGTGGCATTGTTATGTTAAAGGAGGCTAGTTTAGGGCACCTGGCACCAGGTTTCCGTCGGTATGCCTTCCTTGTATAAGTAGTTGCCAGCAGAAGCAAGACAGGTAGTTCAGACTTCATATTATCATTGGGACAAGTCGTACAATTTGGTCACCATGATTTGGACATCCTATGCGGCACGTTTTATGTAGGAAATGCTTCTCATATTTCACTGTATCCGTGCCCACATGCTGGTGCACTGGGCAGGGGCACTGCACTGTGCTGACTGCTTGGATGCTGGGATGGGCATGCAAGCGGTATGCATGCACTCGTGTCTCACTTGCATCTTTCCTCAGCAAATTTTGATTTATCAAATAACTGATATATCAGTAGTTAGTTTAGTTTATGGGGTTTAACGTCTCAAAGCGACTCAGGCTATGAGAGACTCCGTAGTGAAGGGCTTCGTAAATTTTGACCACCTGGGATTCTTTAACGTGCACTGACATCGCACAGTACACGGGCCTCTAGAATTTCTCCTCCAAAAAAATTCTGCCGCAGCGGCTGGGATCGAACCCGCGTCTTTCGGGTCAGCAGCCGAGCACCATAACCACTGAGCCAAATTATTTTGCTGTCTTCATTGATTTCAATATAAGCGGGTTTATCGGTATTTGAAACCCGGTGGGGTTCATGCTGACACAAATCTTTTGAAGATTTATCTGTCTAGGCACGCAAGCTATTGTTACAGGTACTAGCAATACTAACTGCAACCTTGTGGTTGAATAGGGCTGCTCTTGTTGACTACTCACCCCTTTTAATTTTTTTTTTTTCCAGGCTACATTTGAGAAGCTTGAGAATGAGCTGAAGGAGGTGAACACTAATGCTGAAGCTCTGAAGAAGACTTACCTAGAGCTTACTGAGCTGAAGCACATTCTGCGTAAAACGCAGGCCTTCTTTGATGAGGTACGTGTCTTCACCGGCGTGCTGTAGCAGCTTAGTGTCAAGTGCTTTGGTAACTTCATTCAGTCTATCAATTTTACTTGTACATGCCGAACCCCTCTACTGCATGAAAACTTGACAGAAATTAGTCTTGCCTCAAGCTGCACATAGTGAAATTGGTGAGGCGTGTTGAAACATTTAAGAATTGTGAGGTATCATTAAGCTTAGAGGCAGTCTTTGGTGGTGTGGCTTTCAAGCCAGACATCATGTATGACATTCTCGAGACTAGCACAGGTTTTTGTGGTTACTTTGAGTGGGCAACCTAACCTCGCCAAGGTTGGTCATGATCGTAAAACAGTTGACTCCTGTAGTTGCCTTAAAATGTTGGGTGTATGATGCCCTCAGCCAGGATTTTGCTGGGACGTTGCTGCACAGCATGCATGGCATATTTCAACCAAGTCCAACCAGCCTAATGGATGTCATGCTAGAGGCACATATGCTGATCATCATTCATGTAGAACTGACTCTGCATAAATGAAACTCAAACAGATTTGTCAACAGACTGCAGTAATATACATGCAACTTTGCCTTCCTTGCTGTGCTCGCTGCAGTAATAGTCTCTTGGTTAATGTGGAGGTCTTTGACTTTGGTCAGGTGGAAATGCAACAAAAACTCGTATTTTGATATTCAGTTTGGCCACAGTGCTCTTGTAATGGTATGCTGGTAATGGTTTTACATCCCAGAGCTGTGGATCCGTTTCGACCGTCCGACATTTTCTGGCATGCACTAACATCGTGCAGTAAATGAGCAATCCTGCAAGCTTTCGCTTAGTAGCCAAACACCGTAGACACTGAGTTGGTGAGGTGGGGCCATTCTTACAACATTGAGCTTCCGCAGGGGCATACAGACTGCCAATGACTCGAAGTTTGTGAAACTCGGCGTCTTCAAGTCGCCTATGCAGGACAAAAAAGGAACACGTGGAAGCCTTCTTGTGTTTTAATGCATATGCAAAGCAGTGCAGTATGATCTTTCTGTAACAAGTGAAGGCGGGCTAGTTGGTGGTTCACAATGGAGTGCATACTGCAACCGCGCAAAACGACGCAGGACGAAGAGAGGAAAGCACAGGACAAGACGCGGAACGTCAACTAAGGTTTACTACAGGAAAACCACATTTATACAGGAATCGTAATCACACCTGATGAACAGCCAATACCATCAAATAACACAGGCACGTGGGCGCGCGTGGCACAAGTTAGCATCTAGATAGTTAAATTCTTTCTTGGATAAAGATACGGAAGTGGAGCTGATGCAACAGTCATTTTCTTTTTTTATGCAGTAATCTTCGAAAATTTTCCTGCTAAGCTGGGTCGTCAATTTTTTCAAGACAATTGTGTCGCGGAACCTGGCCGTGCAGTTACTACAATGGCGACAATGTTTTGCCAGTTCCCCGCCCCCCGCCAATGGGAATTGCTACATAGGGCAAACAGAACGTTGCCTGAATGTCAGACTTCAAGAGCATCGCGCCGCTGTTGAATCATTGGTGGGGGGCAGGGAACTGGCAAAACATTGTCGCCATTGTAGTAACTGCACGCCTAGGTTCCGCGACACAATTGTCTTGAAAAAATTGACGACCCAGCTAGCAGGGAAATTTTCGAAGCCTACTGCATAAAAAAATAAAATGACCGTTGCATCAGCTCCACTTCCATATCTTTATCCAAGAAAGGATTTAGCTATCTAGATGCTAACTTGTGCCACGCGCGCCCACGTGCCTGTGTTATTTGATGGTATTGGCTGTTCATCAGGTGTGATTACGATTCCTGTATAAATGTGGTTTTCCTGTAGTAAACCTTAGTTGAAGTTCCGCGTCTTGTCCTGTGCTTTCCTCTCTTCGTCCTGCGTCGTTTTGCGCGGTTGCAGTATGCACTCCATAGATCTTTGTGCTAGTTTTGGAAGCAGGGCAATCCACTGTGATAACTGAAAACTTCTGTGAGAACCATTGGTGATGGCTCATTTGTTTCAAACTTCTCTGAGGTCCGCACATTGTGAATGCATTGAAAGGTAGTGTTACAATGCCATTGAATTCCCCAGTCATGCTACTGGCATTTGATACATTTAGAATAACACCACAGATTGTTGTATCGTTATGGTGAAAACTGCACAAAATTTAGAGTAAATTTTTTATTTTTTCTGAGAGTTTCATGTATGCCAAGTCTGTCATATTTTTGCGGAATGCCCAGACGCTTGCAGTACTTGGCGTTTTGCCTGAAACATACGCTTGTGCTTGCATATGCACTCTGTCATGTGTGCTGGTCCTGGGGAGGATGTTGCAGCTCAAAAACAAAACTGTTGCATGCTGTGCAGCCTGCGGAGCCCAGGAGTTGATTTAACCGTGTAATGCCCAAGCAGTGAAAACATTGGATAAAATTCGTGAAATTCAGTTTCATTTCCTTCATTGCAGCAGTGGAATAAATTAAGCTAGGAAAGTGATTGCTGAGTAATTGAAATCGGTGAACTATGATTATTTCCAAATGCCTTAAGAATGATAAAACCACATCTATTCTCAGGTGCATACAATAAACCAAAATTAAAAACAGTTCCGTCATCTGCTTATGCTGCGAAATGACTGACAGTTTGAGGCCGTTTTGCCATTACGGTTAGCTTTTGCGCAGTGAGCAAGCATATCTTTATATCTTGTAGCTGGCACCTTATTTTGATATAGTATATGTTGGAAAGGTCCCTACCTGCAGTGTGAGGAACTGATTGATAGCTGCGAGCATAAATGAAAGCTTGTTCATTTTTATATTCTGCATCTTGCGTGATGCACTGGGCATTACAGGGTTTACAAGAGAGGCTGTGTAGGATAGGAGTGCAAAAGCAAATAAAAAATGCGAGGTATTTTTATGCATCATTGCCAGTACTGTTTGAGGGACAGTATTAGGTGCATAGGTGCAGTCAGGGATAAAACTTTGCAGGATGTGGATTTGCAGAAAACAATTTATTTCATTGCCTCACTACCCAGTTGGTTCATGTTTATACCAGCAAATGCATGCTTCTATGCTTTTCAGTGGCCCGATTTCGCTGACAGTGCACACAAATTTATTTTTGTGAACCCACATCCCGTTGAGTTTTTGTCCATGACTATGTAGCGCTTTTAAATGTGACGCTAGGCATATGCACTTGTTTGCCAACTGCTGAATCAGTTGTTTTAAGTTACGTCCCCGAGGAAGCAGGCAGTTAAGTGATTCGGAGTGCATTTCAAGACTCCAACGCCTTTTTTAGATAGATATGTGTAAAACCTACGCGGTGGCGTCCTTGCAATAAAAGACCGCACTTCTAGAAACACGGTGCATGGGAACTGGCGCTGGGCTCAACTAGGATCTGTTGCATGCAGCCTTTAGGTCATGAAGACTGTGTTGCAGTTACCTGTGTATTTTTGCCTCGAGAACCATTGTTTTGAGAGTTAAGCACTGGAAAACCGATAGGCAGGAGAGCATGTCATTGTACACTGGACAGCAGTTGGCAAATGAGCATTTTTGTGTCGTGCTATAAAAAGCTGCTGGATCACCACTTTTGATGCGGGTCAGTGGCCCTTTGCTCTGTACTTTGGAATTAAATCCCTCTAACTCTTCTGCTAAGCATTTGAGAGAATAAGTTGATCCGTGGGCAGGCTGGCATGGTTTGCAGCATAATAGCTCATGTGGAATGCACATATTCTCCTTACCTAAGAGCCGTATAGATAGCCGCAGAATGCAGTGACGCTGTTAAGATTAGATTGCAGGTGCCTTTGAGCAGAGCAAAGGGCAACTGCAACAACCAGCCCCGTTTTTTTTTCCGTTTCAGTATTGTTGCAGTAAGTCATTGTGCTCAATTTTTTGTTTGATTAAATCTTCCTTATCAGAGTTTTGCAAGAATGACTGTGTGCATGTGTGTGTGTGTGTGTGTTTTCATCTTAATATACCCTCGGTGCTGGTAGCTGGAAATCTTTTGATTCAGTCTTGTCCTGATTCCATCTTGGTTGCTTCCACAGGCAGTGTGGCAGATTTACAAAAAAAAGCTTGCCCCCCAGTGACCCATTCACGAGATTTTTTTTTTGTTCCCCCCTGTAATGAGCATCAAAATTCCCGTTGAAGTGCTTGACCTCTAAACAAGGAATGGGACCACTGCTGACAAAGCTTAATCCTTCAGTTTTTTTCCTTGCGGTGAAAAGTGCTGAACTGTTTCTGGAGACAGACTTTAAACACTTCCATCACATCCGAATGCCACGAGTTTAAATCAGTGTCGCATAGAAAGAATTCTAGCTTGAAATTTCGGCACTAAAAGTATTGTTTTTTTGTTTTGCTGAAAGGGCATCAGCATAGCCATGAGAGGCCCTACCATCATATTTTAAACAAAAACCTAGTAGAGTTGTTCTCGGGGCCCCTTAAGTGAGTTTTTTGCAGAGCAGTAAGATGGTTACTTATTCGAGACATTGCCAATGGACCAGTCGGGAAGCTAAAAGCTGCCCAGACTCCTCACAATATGGGAGATTAAAGTCATGGCCATTTAGCTGGCCACGAATTCTGTACTGAAGCAAATGCTATCTTGACATGTGGTCCCGTCTAATCTTATCTGTGGCAGTGTGTACAGGTTGATGCATGCAGGGCACACTAACTGTACAGCAGAGGGTCTTGATCTAGTTGAAAACATTTTTTTGTGAACTGCTGCCTGCCGTTCTGTACTGCGCCCTTGCTGGGGCCCTGCGAAAGCAAGGCTGCACGCTAAAAGTGGGCGCTTGCAGCAGAGAGCACGCTGCCTGTGTAGCCAGGACTTGACTGAACTAATCTCGAGCACAGATTCCATCTACTTTTGCAACCCTTGGTTTTACATTGGTGGGCAGGCAGCAGCTTTGCGCCAGTGTCACAAGTCTGTTACTTAACCCCTTCACCGTTTTGTTATGTCAGCGAATTTCTTAACAAAACTGCTTATTTTTTTTATTCCTGATTTCGATTATTATTGCAATAAAAAGCATGCATTCGATCTTTAAAAAAATATTTGAAGCAAACATGAAGTCAAATTAGAATATTTAAGTTTATTATTTCTCGCAATACAGAAAACCAACTTCTTGCTGGTAATAAGCGATAAATATATTCAAGCAAGTCATCCGGTGAGCTTATAGTGGTCTAACAGGGAGCTCCGAAAAAAGGAAACCGAGGGGGTCGCGTAGGGATGTTGCTGACGTCGATCTATATCCACTGACGTGCGCTCGCGATGTTGCATCAGAGCTGTCCTCTTCTTCATCGGAAGAGCTGATCAGCACAACGTCATCACTATCGTCCTCGCTTCCTGAAACAATGTACACTTTGGTGTCTGAATCACCATCATTTGAAGAAGGTGACGAGGAAGAAAAGCGTCTTATCCGAGAAAACGGCTCACCAAAACACGCATCGCCTCCGCCGGACGCCATTTTTAAAACCCAGGTTGCCATACGAGAAAATCGTTTATGCGGTAGAAGAAAACGAAATTATCAGGTCAGTGCTGCCATCTGTCGAGTAAAATGCCATCTAAGCCTCACACGAGCGCTGCTCGTCCGAAACGCTGAAAGGAAGAACCTATTTAGCAAGGACGAGCTACAGTCGTCCAAAACGGTTTGGGGACGGCTTGGCAAGGACGAGCGCAGCTCGTCCAAAACGGTTAAGGGGTTAAGGAGCACAGCAAGGTTTAGTGCTAGACGTACAGATGTTGATTCCAGACTCTAAAGTCTCGGGGTTAGCCATGGTTTTTATAGGTTATTACAGGACAAGTGCTGTGCTTTAATCGCTGGAGTTCTGTTGAGCTGACTAGGCCTTCTTTCTTTTTTCCCCGCACTTTGGGAACACAAAGAACTTAATGGAAGTTTGTCACTTTTGCACTAGTTAACATCAAAGCTGCTGCCTGTCCACAACTTGTGGTGTTCAAAAATAGTGCCTTCTTACCATGCAGAAAATGTTTTCCCTCCCCAGTGATCTTTTTCTCTCTCTCTCTCTTCACATGGTGCTGTGTAACATTGCCCCCGTCTTCTTCTCTTGCCTTGCCCATCTACCTGTGTGCAACTAACCTGCTTTTCTGTCTCTGGCTCTGTTCTCTGCTTTGTTGAGGGGGACAGCATCTTTTTTCGCTAAGTTGAGGGGGAGGGTAGAGCCCTCGCCACTTGTTGGGCCAGAAGAATTGCTACACGTGGAACCAGGCAGCGCGGGCTATTGGGGGAGGAGAGGGGCGAGGGGGTTGCATGTTGCACTTGGGGGAGAATTGTTGTGTTGCCCTTGTCTTCTTTGCATGTAGGCGTACGTTGCTGTTGAAGACCAACCTGTCCGTTAGACACTTCGTGCGCGGAGCAGCGGTGTGTTTGTTGCATTTATTATGTGCAGGGTTTCAATCACTAGTCGGCGGATGTTTTCATTATTTCTTTGCATGTAGTGGAGTAACTGATCTAAAGTGCTCCCCATGGCCTATGTTCAGTGGAAGCACTAGCCTCTTTGATTACTGCGGTTAAGTTTGTCCCCTTGTGCACTAAAGTGCACTACTGCTTTGGGCAAACGAGACATGGTGCCCCAGTTTGATGTAGCAGTGATGAGGGAAGCTGGTAGATAGTGCTTCTCTCTGTACTTCTGTGTAGTCACATGAGGTTGTATGCATATGTAGTCGCTAATAAAGGGCTGCAGTAGTGTGTGCGATGTTGCCAAGTGCTTCTCGTACCATTGCATGGGGCATTTACTGTCAATAAAATTGGAAGCACAGAGTAGACAATTTTTTTGTTGCATTGGGATGGGATGTGAAGCCCTGCACATAACGTAGTGATGTGACACTGTTGTGGATGGTTTGATGCAAGTCCTGTGGGAGCCAGCCAGCCAGTTTGGCTTTCTTTTCTTTTGAGCCACTGCAGTGCATGTGTGCGTAATGTGCTTGCATCCTTGTGGCTCTCTCCGTGGAGCAAAACAGGGCTGCCTCCCAGTGCGCATTGCAGGGAGAGCCCCAGCAGCTCTCGAGCTGAGGATGTCTGTTTCAGCTGCAGCGTCAGCGTGAGTGCACGCGTGGGGAGCGCCTTGTAGCGTTTGATGGTCTTGAGCAAGTCGCGGCTGCAGGATCAAGCTGAGGTGCCCGTACCTAGGTGCAAGCCTCAGCTTGTTCAGGGTTGGCAAGACCTGAGTGGTGCTGCTTGGTTGATATGCTTTCTTTTTGCAGCTTTGGCATTGTGAGACCTAGGTTTGCACCTTCGTTGATTGTTCCGCGGCACTTCCGAGTAGGTGATGACTGGACTGCCTCGCATGAGTGTCTCAAGCTGTCCGATAGCTGAGGAGTATAGACGTATGTGGGGGCCCCCATCCTGCTCCTTTTCCTGTAGAACCTGCTCCTTCTTTAGTTTTCTTTGTGGTTGTGTAGTAGTAGTGGAAAGCTTCCCTGGCTTGAGGTGAACGGACTTTCCTGCTTTGTTTCCTAGGTTCTAACACCCTTGTCACATCCATTTGACACATTCCCCCTTCTTGCTTCATTGCACTTTTCCCGCTGCTGTATGTGCAGTTTAACCTTTTTGTCAGTGCCAGACTTGGTTAGGACAGCCTCCCGTAATGTCTGTCGTGCACGTTGTTTGTAGTGCGGGCTGATGGCCACGTGAACTAAATCGCACTAAAGTCACTGTAAAATGCAGGATCCAGCAGATGTCCTCATTTTTTGCCTCCTTTGGAACCCTGTCCTCCTTCGCCTTAACTGTATTTTAAGGCACTCTCTCCCTGCCACTTGACTCGAACAGGCTCCCTTGCCATTTTCGTTTCGCATTTGTAATTTTTTTTTTGCCTAAAGAGGATTGTGCAAATATTTCAAAAAGTTGCTTCGACACATAGTGGGTAAGCGGTAGAAAAGTCATTGATGGCCTTCTGCATGATGCGACAGTTCTGCATAATCGCAATACCCTCGATGTCGATGTATCGTGCGCACAGGTGACAGTATGGTGACAGCTTTTATGAGCCGGCAGTCAAAGGTTATTAAGGTTGCACCATGTCTCGCAAATTGCAAAAAAAGCTTGCGTAATAAGGTTAAGTCAAGATGCTAAAGGAAACACCACAGTGGGAGCTACAATGAAAACTACTGTGTACAGAAGCTCTGTGCTATAATAAGGGGCACTGCAAAAAAAAAAAAAGGAACCTGCAGACATCTCTAGCAAGCACACTGTCATGGCTTTTGCGATTCAGTTGTGCAGAGCTTAGACTGAAAACCAGTTATGAAGCTGCCTATGCATTATTGTTGATACTCTATTGATTGCGATTCACGCATGAGGAGATGCAAGGCACCATTTCTTTACATACCTTGATATCTGCAAAAATCTACATCTAAAATTTTCGGCACCGTGTCATTTAGTTGAACCACCAGGTGTGGCTTCACCGGCTACAGCGCTGCGGAAGAACTGAGGGCTCACTTGTACTTCGAAGACTAGAAAGTACTGGTTTACTGCATCCAAAAGAAAGGCCGAAGTTGCAGCTAAAATAAGGCATGCACATTTATTTCACATATTTTGCACTGTAAAAATGCCAGAGCACGAATGTATCGGTGAAGACACGTTGCAGAAAAGCAGGACAGGTTTGTCTTCGATCTCTTACACTGTCTTTTCACCATCTGTGCTTCCATTTTTCACCTTTGTTCTCACCCATTTTTCTTCCTCTGCTGATCTCTTCTCCCTTCAAGCATGGGTAAGGGCAAATGAGGACACTGCCTGGAGCTTTGAAGGGATGCCCACGTAAGCAGATTACAGTCAAGCCATATGAGCATGTCAGTTTATCTAACTAGGTGACTGAACGGACCCTAAAAATGGCTTCCTTGTATAATTGTGTGTCCATTTACTAATAGTGAAAGTCAGAATCTAAATACCACTTTAACTACATCTGCATGATTAGGTCCTTCTTTAGCCTATAAAACATGCCTTTAATGAGATTGCTGTTGTTGTCACTGGAGTGCTCTAATGTAGCAGGAGCATTCTTAGTTGCATTAGAAGCACAGGCACAGCTTGTCTGCTTGTAGCGTAATTGTGAGTGTAGTTTTCTACTTAATTGATGCTATATGAGCTTGCGTTTACTTTCAGTTCATGCAGATTCTCTATCATATTCATGCTTTCTACAAGGTTCTCAGAAGTATTTCTGGTGAACTTATTTTTAAAGGAGTCTTTCCATCTTGGTCAGTTCATCTATGTAGCAATGTTTTTTTGTTTTTTTTTGTCCACACTTATGACTGAACTTTTCTCAGCTAAAGCGTGACTAACTTTGAGCATTATGGCTAGTTTATGGGGAGTTTCTTCATTAGAAAGGTTAAGGATGCAAGCTTCTGAGTGCTTTTGGGAGTATCTTTCAAAAAAAAAAGAAAAAAAGGTGTAGTCTATTCTGCATTATGTGCATGCAATACATACTGCGATGCAAATGCTGCATGCCTACACTTGTTTCTTTTCTTTGCATTTGTTTGCTTGTAATGTTTTGTCTGGCATGATGTGTTAATTTTGCATGGCTTGCACTTTCTTTTTTTCCTTTTCATCTTTTCTTTTGACTTAGGCTTGCCCATTTCCCTTTCCCATTTATGATGTGGAGGCATTTATAGTGAGTTTATTTAAGGAAGATGTTTGGGCTGCAAGAATGACAATGGCTTGATCTACGCAATAATTTCTGACAGTGTACAGTTTAGAGTCGCGCAGTACAAACTATAGAGGAACTTCATGGGAAGCAGCAAAGCTGTTTCTTAGTGTAACGAACTGCACTGTGAACTGTACTTGAGCAAGCAGCAAAACATTATTGAAACCTCCTTAATATCTTATTTCTCAACATGGCGAACGTTCAGTACATAGAGTGGAGAGTTAGAGAAGGATGTTAAGGGGTATAAACTCTCTGGGAGGCCTCTAAACCAAGTGACCAAAAGTTGTTAGTATGATTTTTGTATCACTAGTATGGAGTGCTTCCTTACTGACAGTTATATTTCTTTGTACGTACCGTCTTTGTCAAAAGTAACCAGGCTGCAAGATTAGCTTCTAGCTTGTATAGTGGAGCCCTTGTGGCTTTTCTAGAGATCAAAAGGTGTTGGAAGGTAAGAAGACCCCCAGTCCTTACTTTTAACGACCATTTCAGCTTCAGGGAAGCTGTAAGGACTCCACTGTACGAGCTAGAAGCAAACCATGCAGCCTGGTTACTTTTGACAAAGACTGTACTTTCATGGATAGTTCACCTAGTAGGCGGACTTTTGGTGGTCTTTTCTAAGCTCTGAGGTTTGAGTTGTGGCAGCAGCAGTAGTATTTTATTTGTTGAGCTATTGTGGAGGGGTTCTGTGTACAGTATGCTGCGCATTTTTTAAATGCTCTTCTTGCGTAGATCACTTTCATTAGCTCTGTAGTTAAAAATGCACGCATCTTTACCGTTCGAGAGGCCACTTGACACTGCAAAGACTTCTTAAAGCCGGCTCAGCTTTTTTCTCTCATGTCCCCGTTTTGTGGGGAGTAAAGGACGTTGCGGGAAAGGGACTATGGGCGAGCCTCAATTTGTGCCTTTTACTTCCCTATTAGTTGTCCCATCCCCTCCCTATCCCCCCTCCCCCCAAATGGGCCGTGGGGACAGAAGAGCAGGCTTGTGCGTACAATGCGGGTGCGTTTGTCACACCAGGCGGAATTTCATCACCGTGCACAGATGCACGACCCGAGTGCCCAGGAAGAGCACGTCATGCTGCTGGGAGACGAGGGCCTCAGGGCCGGCGGACAGGCCCTCAGGCTCGGGTGAGCGGACTATGTCGGGGCGCATGCTGTGTGAGCGCTGCTGTAGGCTTATGGTGTTTGCAGCTGCTACCATGACTGGAGTTGAGTGGAGCCGCCGTTGGGCTGGCTGCTATTCTGTAGGTGCGAGGCGCACTGTACTGATGCACAGAAACAAACAATACGTAGAAGCAAACAGGAGAGGATACAGAATTCATGCACATCGCTGCCTGTATTGCTTCTGTGAAATATCCTGCTTGCTTTTGTGTGTCAGTGTAGTACTCCTCATACCTACAGAATGAACAGCCGACTAGCCACTTTTGTGGCTTTGCTTGCTGGTGTATCCTTAGGCTTGGGGTTCAGGTGCATCTGGAGACTATAGATAGTCTTACTGGTAACCACTGCTGTGCAGGGATTTGATCATGAACCAGTGGCCTGAGCATGCTCCCTCAGTGGCACTGGCATGTGTTCAGCTTATGTAGACTAAGCAGATATGTGGAGGCTTGCTGTAGACATCATATAGGCTTCATTACACTTAAGTTTACGCCGCCGCGGTGGCTCAGCGGCTATGGTGCTCGGCTGCTGTCCCAAAAGACGCGGGTTCGATCCCGGCCGCGGCGGCTGGAATTTCTTTGGAGGAGAAATTCTAGAGGCCCGTGTACTGTGCGATGTCAGTGCACGTTAAAGAACCCCAGGTGGTCGAAATTTCCGGAGCCCTTCACTACGGCGTCTCTCATAGCCTCAGTCGCTTTGGGACGTTAAACCCCATAAACCAAACCAAACACTTAAGTTTACAGAGTTGCACCTTATGATCTTGTAATAGCAGTGTCTGGCCTGATAGTTCTTGTGCACATGTGGCAGGCACCTCATATGAGTAGTGATCCAAGTGGCGGCCTGCAAAGCAGTCCTTGAGGGTGTTGCTTTGGTGGGGCTTTTGTTGTAAATGTGGCAGGCGGCCAAGCTTAGTGTCACTTTCAACGAGTGGACTCTTGCTTCATAAAGTCACTTAGCAGTGCTGTGCCAAGTTTCCCAGTGTATGACTGAGAAAGCTAATTCAGAATTGTTCACATCGCCCACAAAAAAAGCATCTTGGAGCACGTTTAGTCATATTATGCTAGTCAAGACAGGCATGAAGCATATCAACGCCCTGTGAAGCAAACTAGCGCAATGTTTTTTTGCTCTTCCCATGCATATTACGGTCTTAAATCTACTTTTTAACAGCGAAATTTGATGCATTCCTGGAGCAATGGTATTGAAGCTGCACATGTAGATGGCATAAAATGTATTCAGGCTGAGCGAAGGTAGTTTGCTGAACTTGCTTCAAGGTGAATGTCACTGAAGTGTGTCATTGCTATGTGGCACTGCATGAATGACACTGAAGGGGAGTTTCACTCGTTGAAAGTGACTAGATTTGCCCTTGTGTCAGCTACTGGTGGCTTTCCCATCTGTCCTCCTGTGCCATCCTTTTCGATAGTTTCCAGGTCGTGAGGCTTGATTCCCGCTCTGCCGTGCAGCTTGTATAGCACTCCCGGTGCTCAGAGTTTTTGGAGGCGAGAACTTGCCTGCTCATGCTGCCAGAGCTTTGAGGTACAGGGGAAGCTGTCAGACATACACTGCATGGCCTTGCAGCAAGCTCAATGCTGTGGGAACTTCTCTGTAGGATGGCACATGGCAATGCTAAAGTCCCATGTGACTAAATGGTCATTGTCGTGTTTAAGCAGGAAGCCAGTATATGAAACTTTAGAATCGGCACATGTATTCAACTTGACCCATAAGAGACAGTTGAGCTAGTGTACATGTTGAGACTGATATCTAGTTTTCAACATTTGCTTCTGTTTCTGTTAACGTGTCAGAGGCAGTATTTGTCAGGAAAGGTAGATTTTGTTGAAGGCTATAATTCGAGTGCATTGTTAGAGCTTCCTTCTTACACTTCTGTCTGCTTAATGATAGTGTCTACCACGTTTCATGTTTGTGCTTAGCTTATTTGTTCACTGAGATTTGCAGCTGTCTGTAGCTTAAGCTAGAAAAGCGCCAAGTCTTGCTGTTTGAGTTGATGCAGTCTTTCATAAATGGCAGTATGGTCGGGAAGCACGTATGCTGCCTTCTCTTTTTGTTGCCAATGGCGCCTTAATGGTGGTTGAAATTAAAAGCCACTGGCACTGTCAAGGTCTTAAAGGTCTTCTTCTTTTTTTTTATGTATGGGTCATACCTTGGAGCACTAGAGAAATCAGAGGACTTTCACATTTGAATGCGCTCACGGGTGCCGTGCGGTTGGATTTAGGGGCCCACTTCAGCAGAAAATATAAATCTGAATCGGTGATCACAGTTGAGCACGGTCAACAACACAAGTTTAAACTGTACACACAACTTGCAGCGTTGCAATCGCGTCAAGCTGGAATTTACGCCCGTCTTCTTATTGTGCCGTCTAAGGTTACTTACTTGTCTGATTGCTTTTAGGACTGAAAAAATGAAGCAGACAGTCACGATTCCTATGCCAAGGCTTCTTAGCAAGCTGTTTGCTGGTTCGCTAGTCATCTGCATGGCATATGTGCTGGTCTTTGCTGCCCATGCATTGACTTGCCCCACGGGCAAGGGCATGGTAGTTGGCCTTAACATCCTGGCAGACCTTGCTCATTTTGTGGCTACATATCATAAGCTGCCCTAACAATAACACTTATCTTTTGGTTATAGTTGTGATGTTTTACTGTGTGCATGCAGGGTACTGCGTATAGCACCTAGTTTCATACAATTTAAGACTAAAATTTTCTTGACACTATTACTCATAGGAATGGCACGGATTTTTATAAGTTTATGGGCACGGTTAAAGACTGAAAGATAGGAACTGGATGAGGTGTTCTCATTCAGTTCTGATCTGTGTCCAGCATTGCAAGGTTGCAATGCAGCATTGGAATTTACCAGCTAGCCTTTTCCTCTGTTTTACTGAAGGCTGATAGCAATTTTTTTTTTTTGCAGTGACCAAAATGTTTACTAATTAGTTGGTAATCATCGCCATATTCTTGACTGCACTTTACCATATAGAGCACTCTGGGCCAAACTTAACATTGCATGTCTAACAATGCCACATTTTATGCTTGGCTTTGCAGTGTGGTTTCTAACAGCCACCTTTCTTGTACGGGTCAGGATGTTGCTTGCACGACTAAGAGAAGCTCAACTCATGATGTCGCTTGATATCTTCGCATGTGTGCATCTAAACATGTAACATTGGCATCTGCCAGTTCTTTTGGTTTGCGCAGTTTTGCTTTGATAGATTGTGAGTGCTTGTAGTCTCATGGCATTAAGTGGTGAAAAATATGAGAATGGTAAGTTGCTGGGCCAGATGCTTTTCAGACAAAATGGGATAAGCAGCGCTTGCAGTTGAGGACAATGAAGAAAAAGCTGTCATTCTTCGTCACTGTCCTCGTCTGCGAGCACTGCTTATCCCGTGATGCAAAATCTGGTAGAATTTGTTCTGCTCCTCTTTGGTAGACATATCCTGTTTTTTTTTTTTTTTTCAGATGAAAAAAAAAATATTCATCTAAATTTTATCCTTAGGCTTCTCTCCATGTGAAGGGTATTCTGTATATACAAGCCAAGTGGTTGTAGTATGCTTTGCATTGTTTTTTGGGTTTGTGCATTACACTTTGCATTAGGGCAAATGACGATTGCATGTCTCGGTTTCACGCATGTTGTCATGTATGTTGTCTGTACGAAATGTAACCCACCACTCTTCCAGCTAGAGTGTTCTCAACTGTATCGCAGTGCTGGAGCTTACAGTGGGCGACTTGGTATTGGTGCATTGGCTCAGCTCTTGACTGCATTGTGCCCCGAGTGCCCGAGCTGTGTTGTGTGAAGTACTTTCCAGCACACTCCAGGGTTGAATGTGGCAACTCAGACACCTGACAGTGATCTGTCATTTGATCTGTCACATGCCAGTGATCTGTCAAGCATTGTTTGTGGCGAAGCCTCCCATGCTCCTTTTTCTTTGCACTAACACCCCTGCTGCACAGACTCCAACCTGCTGTAGGAGCCTTGTTCCTAGCTCCAAGCATTTTTCCCCCCTTCCATGCTGTGGGCAGTTTCCCTTTGTCACCCCCGAATCCTCCTCACTGTGTTGTTGTGGCATGCCTCTGTCGGTGCTCTGCTCTCTCCACCTCTCCTTCCCTCTGTGGGGATTGTCATGCCAAGAGCAGTGCGTCTCACATCTGTCTGCCGGTTGGCGTTAACGCAGCAATCGCATGCTCGGACCATGGACTTAGAGCACATGAATCTCCAATTGGTGCCTAGCGAAATGACTGCGTCTTCGTCCATGCAACTTGGGTAGGTCACCTGCCGTTCTGTCTCGCACATAGTTTTCTGAGCCGCAGACTGTCTCTGAGCTGGGTGCAGGTGAAGTGCTCGGGTGAACGGGTTTCTGCATGATGGCAAACCCGAGCTTTTTGGTGCAGGTCGAGCCCGGTGTGGTGCCCTTCTCAGCTGTATACTAGTCTGCTGTCACTGACTCTTGACCATCACTGGAATTTCTCTCTCTGAACCATGCGCTTTTTTTTTGCGTCTTATTGCTGGCACAATGTACACATAGTTTTTCTGGCAGTTGTCGGTGCTTTACCATCTTGAATGTAGAAACTTCCCGGAGTGACCAGCTGTCCAAAAGGCGGACGTTTCCTGCTCCATCCATTTTACATATGCCTTGCGTACTTTGAACAGTAACAAAGTAAATTGCCAAGTTCCTTCCATTGCAGTCCTCTGCCCATTTGGCTGTGAATGTCATGGTGCCTCTAGGGGTCATTTTGGCCAGCAGTATAGTTTGTCCTGTGCTTAAGAAAAAAAAACTGATAGTTATGCTATGTAGGGCTCCGTTCAATGGCATGGGTGCACTTATTTGCCACCCTTATCTGCCACACCTAAGCTGATTGACTGAGATGGACTGCATTTAAATTATCACATGAGTGAAAGGCAAGTTTTTGGCTGCTGATACCAACATTAAAGGAACATTGATGACAAATAAAGTTGGCGTGTATTAATATGCTACCACATTCTGATCAGAGACAATTCTCATTGAAAACGGAGCTTTTTAAGCTAGAAAATATGCATGCAGAAAAAAAAAAAGAAATAGAAGTTTCCCCACCAGTGGCAGATTTCACAAGTAATATGTGTGCGTTGAAACTAATTTTTGTTACATTGATCCTAGAAGCCATGCTAGGCTGCCATTCACTTCAGAACATTGGCAACCAGTCCTGTCTGGTTAAAGTTGTCACGATTTAACATAAACTGACAGGATTATTTTTAAACCCGATTGTCTCGCCGATAAATGCATTTTTTTTTTTGCAGCGCCACCATAGCCAGAAAGGACGAGATAATTAATTTTTACTGAAAACGTTAATTGAATGGACTTGTCCTCAGTGTCCCTTTAATTAGTCTTCAAAAACTGCATGAAAATTGACAGCCAGAAAGAAGGACACACACAGTTGTAGAGCGCAGTGCATGTGTCCTCGTTTTGGTCCAAATTTTTCTCGTGCAGTTTTTAGGAGGTAGAACGAATTGCATCAGCCAGCCTTCCAAAAAACTGTTTATACCGCTCTGATACAAAGTGGTTTATACCACTCTGATACACCCACCGCGGTGGCTCAGTGGTTACGGCACTCGGCTGCTGACCCGAAAGACGCGGGTTCGATCCCGGCCCCGGCGGCCGAATTTCGATGAAGGCGAAATTCTAGAGGCCCGTGTGCTGTGCGATGTCAGTGCACGTTAAAGAACCCCAAGTGGTCGAAATTTCCGGAGCCCTTCACTACGGTGTCTCTCATAGCCTTAGTCGCTTTGGGACGTTAAACCCCAATAAACCATAAACCAAACCACTCTGATACAGTTACGTTGTGGGAGTTACTGATAGCTCCTTTATTTATGATCATTGCTAGTTCAAGGACATGTGAGGCAGTGCTTAGTGCACATGCCAAATTATGGTTACACTTCTGCACGCTTCTCATTGCTCTATGCAGGCTACTGTGGCATTGCACTCACGGGGTCTAGTTCAGTGGATAGCTTTTGCATGCTTTTTTGCACATTGCAACCACTGACGGCACGTGCCAGCGCATGACCTGAACTGTGTTTGGTACAGCATTGCACTTGCACCTTACAGATTGTTTTGGTTGTTTGAAATGGACCTCTGTGCACCGTAGTCATGGAAGTCTGCCTCAGATGCCACCAGCTGCTGTAGAGGCCTTGGCAAGTTAGGCATTGCTGGAACACTGGAGACTCGTGTTGAATTGAATATTTTCCGAATGTATAGCCAGCTCAATGATGCTGACATTGTGCAAGCTCATTGCTAGTGTGCCTTTAACATACTCGAGAAATCTTTAGCGATACGCATTCAGTCACTTCGTGCTGCTGTGATGAAAATTTCTGCATGCAGTACCCTGCAGTGAGAAAAAGCTGCGTTTCATATTTCTCTACTGTTGTAGGCTGTCCATTTAAACCTTTAGATGACTATGACGAGGCTTTCATATCTGCGGCTTTACTTCTTTTTAAAAAAAAATCGGCTGTTAGTGAGACTCCTGAAACTGCCTTTTTCATTAAAAGCTGCCAGTGACAGGAGTGCCTCATTTACTGCTGTTTCAAATAGGCGCCACTTGCAAGAAAATATGTTTGTACCTAAAATGTCGGGCATTTCTTTTAATTAATGTATGAGGTAAAAAACACCTTTCTTTAAGAATAAGTCTTCTGTTTTGTGCCTTTTCGCTGAATCATTTCTTCTAAACATTTTTTTCGCTGTTTCATGAAGGTTGACACCTGGTACCCTTTGGTGAAATGACACGTTGAAATCTGAGCATATGTTGTCAAGTGCAGATAGTTGGCATGATGGAGCTCGCGGAGTGAATGAAAAGCACCAGTTGAGCGAGTGATTTAATTAAGGCGAAATGGAAAGATGACGCTGTATCAACGGGCAGTAAAGCCACAACATTCACTTGGGCTTGCTTCTCCCCACTGGTTGAATACAACCTCACTGTCTGCATATTTTTAATCTCATACTTGGTGAGCATTCTTTGTTTTTATTTTTGGCAATAATGCCTGCTGGCTGCCATTTATTGTGGGGTATTTTCATTGGAGAGCATTGCATGGCACACTTCTAAAGCCTGTGGCTGGAAATCTCGGGTCATACAGAGGAGGAGTAGAGGCGTTGCATAGACCATAATAGTGAACTGTTGCTGCCTTCAGTGCCGTTGCCTTTAATGTTTTGCTGCTCTGTCCCGGTAGCACTCTCCCCTCCACGTTTAGGGGCAGTTTTAATTAGCTGCTATATATGTAAGTAGCATACTTAGAAAGCATTTCAACTGCCCCATTTTTGCAAAGGGGTGGGTTAAATAAAGGGGACTGAACAAAGCAGTCTTTCCCTGTGCCGCTTGTCTTAGCACTGCTTTCTTGCAACTTGTATCGTGTGTATGTGTGCTGACAGTGTTATGTGTGCGCGTGCGCGTGGCTGCCACGGTGCTTGCATCGGCCAGGTTTGTGGCTGGAGTGGTTCTGCGGGAGCGGCTCCCGTCTTTCGAGCGCATGCTGTGGCGAGTGTGTCGTGGCAACGTGTTCCTTCGCCAAGCAGCCATTGAAACGCCACTGGAGGACCCAGTCACCGTGAGTCTATGGGTTTTTATTTTTTCATCTTGCAAGGTAGCTTTCCATTTATGCATCCTGCTTTGTTCGACATCGAATCACTTCAAAAGTTGAGTTGCATAGTTGCTAGACATCTGGCTCTTGTGGATGGGTAGTAGAAGTAAGTGCTTGTAGGCATCTACTGAAATCATCAGCCTGCTTAATATCGTAATGTTATTAATAGCTTACAGTGAGTATCAACATGTTAAGATTCCTTCGCAAAATGCCTCCCTTGTAGCGTTGACACAAGAAAAACTCGCATAGAGTTCGTTGGCTTGCATGAACTGAGTACATACTCATAAGTTATAGCCGCAAGAACAAGGCACATCCAGAAAAATAATGCAAAGTGAGCAGACTGAATAAACAGACTTAGAGACAGTGAGAGTGCAGAATAAGTGCATGGATCACAAAGTACAGTTTCAAGTGGTACTCACTAAAACTGCCATTTCCTGATGTGTAATATCTTTTTCAACCCAGGGTGACCAAGTCTACAAGACTGTGTTTATTATTTTCTTCCAAGGAGAGCAGCTCAAGACAAGAGTGAAAAAGATTTGCGAAGGGTAGGAGACTGCATTTTACTTTCTGTTCTTCCACATACACTATTTAGACAGCTTCAAAAATGTGGCATTGAAAGCTTTGAGGTTGACCTGTGCATTATGCGCACCCTCAGTTTGTGTTTGTGGGAATACTAGACCTCATTGTGGGTTGTAAACACAGCAAGTGCGAGAGGAAGAATTTGAAAAATTAGAAGATATGAAAAGCTGGGTAATTAAAGCATGGCTAATCTTCGTCACTGAATCTGTCGACCCACTCTTCCGACTCCGAACAAAACGAGGACCAAGCACATGTCGGTAAAGGCGCCGTGCCACGATCTTCGGGCAGGGATGGCGATCCCATTCCAGCTAGGTGTTGATGGAGCGCTCAGTCCTTGCTGCCGTCCAGGCAAGTGTTAATGCCGCAGCCCTGGAAGGAGTCCCATATCACACCTTCCGATATTGCCACCCATGCTCTGGACACGAAGTTCAGGACATTTTGTCGCGACAGTTTCCGTCGGGTTCCTTTGTTGGTTTCCTTAGGAAACTGCTTGACCTCGAAATTAGGCGTATCGTCTGAATAATGGCATTGCCTCGTTCGCACCCATAGAGTTTCTTACTATTACCTAGAGGGAAAGCTGGCAGCCCGTCTATGGGAGTTTGCATGGCGACCCCTCGAGACCACTTCAGCCACCATGGGCGCTCAAAGCATCATGGGGCGGTGAGCTACTTGTTGCGGAACTGCAACTTTTGGCCAAAAATTAATAGAAAACTAAAGCTGTTTGGTAACTACAAACGTCGTAACATTTAATATCTTGTCTAATGATTGCAACAAACGAGCAGAAAAGCATTTAAGTGCAAAGTTTGCCCAAAATAAGAGACGACTCGCTCTCCTATTGGCCAAGTAATGAACACTATAAAAACTAATATTTCGTAATTAACAGGCGCACTTTTAAAAGCAAATATGTTTTAAAAAAAAATGCTGTTACTTAGATATTTTAAGAAGTTTTTTAATAGCATTTCGGGAAAGTGAAACTTTCTATTGGCGTCGTGTGTCTATGCATTTTTACTACTATGTTTTTTGCCCACTGCGTTCGCGCGAAAGTAGTCTGCGCACACACGAACAGCGTTTTCGGAATGAAACATCTCAGTAGTGCCATTCCGTGCCCCCGAAAAAATACGACTGTCTCACAACAAGTAGATCACCGCCCCATGATGCTTTGGGCGTCCATGGTGGCTGAAGTGCAGCGCCGCCAGCTTTCCCTCTAGGTAATAGTAAGAAACTCTATGTTCGCACCCCTCCCCTACCTCAGCTATAAACGTTGCAAAGACTCCGATCAATGGGCACTTAATGTGTTGTTGCCGCGTTTTTTAATGTCTCTTGGGTACAGGCCATAATCGCATGGGTGCTTGCTCGGTTTTTAGGGAAATTCAAATTCTCGAAAAAGGGGGGTGGGCGCTTATTCGAGCATGGGCGGATGCTCGATGTTTTACGATTAAGTGGCCTGCTTACCAGTTCGTCAGACACTCTGCTGTAAGGCGTCGTTTAAGTAGAACACGGCAATTTTTTTCCTCCTCTTTGTTGGACTCTGGCCATGGCGACATATTGTGAATGGCATACAAAATCTTCAGGGATCCAAATGGCTGTGCATTTGTGAAGCACACTAGATGTTGACGTCAGAAGTTTAACTGCAAAATGTACCTAACGAATAAATTAAGTCTTGGAAAGAAACAGTGTTCATTGGTTACTTTTGAGTATATAGAACAGTTTCGCATAATTTTCTGGCATCCTTTCTACATATTACAGTGAGCATTGGCAAAACACAGTCTGTGAAGATTTTTGTCATTGGTGGCTTGTTGTGTGTCACATTTCGATGCATTCTGCTAGCTTGAAGGTTAACTTGGCAGATAAAACCGGTTCCACTAATATGGAGCCCAGGTGTATCGAATTATTAGCTGTATCGAACACATAGATTATCCCCTCAAAAATTCTCTGCAAAACTATAGGAAAGTGGCATACTACATTGAGCTCCAATTTCGCCGGTCACTTGATTGATCGAACTGCAGTCGCCGTGCCCCTGCACGAGCCATTTTTCCTAACGGCACTCTTTGATCACTTCTCATGTTCAGCTCTAACACTGTGTGCACAAATATAGCTGATAATATGTGCTATGTGCACATGGAGTAGTGCATGTGGCCATGGAGCTGTTCTGGTGCTGTATGCAAAGCCACATGCCGCAATGTTCCCGTTAAATGATTAAGATGGCGCATCAGAAATGAGAATCATCCTGTTTCACAGTGTACTGTGGATGCAAGGAGTATTGTAGTGAAGATGCCGTTTAGGGTGACAATTTTTGTGTGCGTGCGCATCGTTTGGAATGCCATGAATTAGTGTTATTGGGCTGTCTCGCTTCAAGGTTACCATAGTTTGGTTTTACGTTTTATTAAGAAAGCTGTACTTTTTGCGCATCTTTTGTAGTGTTCCAGACTCTGGTGAAAATGGCTTCCTAGCAGTCCAAAGTGGAGGTATTTTAATTGCTGTGGTATATCATGTGGCATGATTTAAAAAAGTTTGAAGATCATTGTGAGTGAAGCACTCTGCTGTGCTTTCTTTTTGGCTACTTTCTTTGCGACACGTTGTGTTTAATCTGAGATTATTGTGCAGGTTTCGTGCCACCCTCTACCCTTGCCCCGAGACACCAGCCGATCGAAGGGAGATGTCCATTGGCGTGATGACCCGCATTGAAGATCTGAACACGGTGCGTAAGTGCTAGCAAATTATGCAAGCAGACTGCTACAGTACGACTGTAATCATTTCCCTGAGCAAGCTTGGACAAGCACTTCAGGGGGGTATCACTCATTGTTCATGCAGCTGTGTGGGTTCAAACAAGTCCTTTTCAGTATTTGTTGACTTTGCCTCCTGAAAGCAGTTCATTTGTAATCGTGGAATCATTTGTTCGGTTTTCTGCAGGCCTCCTACTTGATTCAGGCAGTGCGCACTTTACTGAAATTTCTCTGAAGCTTGCAGCTTTTAGCAGTTTGTCTTTGGCCCGTGCCTTGTACCAGAAAGAAGGTACCGCTGAGCCGTGCTCATGGTAAACGGGCTGTTTTGCTTGCTTTGCGCTCTTTGCAGGTGTTGGGCCAGACGCAGGACCACCGGCACCGGGTGCTGGTGGCCGCTGCCAAGAACATCAAGAACTGGTTCGTGAAGGTGCGCAAGATCAAGGCCATCTACCACGCCCTGAACCTGTTCAACCTGGATGTGACCCAGAAGTGCCTGATTGCCGAGTGCTGGTGTGCAGTCTCCGACCTCGAGAAGATCCAGATGGCACTCCACCGTGGCACGGTCAGTCCACACTGCCATTGGGAGTTTGTGCAGGGCTTGGGACTGCTCACCTTTCCATAATCAGAGGGGAGAAATCAGCGCAGGTGTTCTCATGGCCAGTTGTACTCAGTGCATCCCTTTATTCCGCAACATGCCACTGTCTGTAATTAAACTGGTGTGCAGACGTACAATGTTATTTAGTGCTAAGCGGCATTGTTTGAGTGCTGGCCTGAATAAACGTTTGGCAGGTGAGGACTAGACCACTCATAAAAGTTTTTACAAGGTGAGGGCGAATGCTGCATTGTAGTGTAGTGAAGACAGCTCGGCCTTTCACTGACACTTTCTCCTCTCCTTTTGACCCAGCAGTATAGAGCTACTATGGTCTCTTCGAGTGGTTGTCTTTTGGGCGACTTTTGGAGAGTGCAGTGGAGGGACAGCTGAGTTTCATATTGCCACGCGCCTAACGCGCCGCGCGGCCTCCGCGCTGAGTCGAAGACGACGACGAAGCGGCGGTGAGCTCTCGTGGCGCGCTGTTCTGTTCTGTGTCGTGGAAGCTGGCTCCATAATTAAAAGAAGGCTCCCGGTCTTGGGTTCTTCCCGACGTCTACCTTCACGGCTCCTCTGGTCGTGACACTGGTGGAGGTGCGGGGTAAGGCGAAGGTCCAGGAGATGGGGCCGCGCGGCGCACGACGTCCGCGTACGTGACTGGCTGGACAGGAGTCGGGTACGGCGCGGGATCGTATGGGGTCGGTTGCGGTGCCAGCACAGCTGCAGCGTCTTGTGCCCTGAGTGCCTGTCGGACTTCCTTGCGGATGACGCTGGTGACGGAATCGACGCGAGGGGCAAAGGTGGCTTGAAGGTGCTGCAGCTCCTCGCGGACCACGGAACGGATGAGTTCGCGAAGGGAGTCCGGATTCGTCCTGGGATCATGGTCGAACCGGTCCAACGTTGATAGAGTCGACGTTTGGCGCAGTTGCCGGTCGTACTGATGGGATCTTTGCTGCAGCAATTTCTCCATGTGCACGGCGTCGGCCAGGAACTCCGCGACGGTGTTGGGCGGGTTCCGCACGAGGCCGGAAAAGAGCTGGTCTTTTACGCCGCGCATCAGGTGCTGCAGCTTTTCTTCAGGCATGGCCGGATCGGCGTGATGGCAAAGACGCTTCACATCCTCGACGTACATGGCAACACCCTCATTGGGAAGCTGAATTCGAGAGGACAGTGCACGCTCTGCGCTCTCCCGGCGGTCGCTGTTGGCATACGTACTCAGGAGCTGACGTCGAAAGTCCGGCCACATAGAGAAAGTAGTCTCATGGTTTTCGAACCACGTTCGTGCAGAGTCTTCAAGGCTGAAGTAAACGTTACGAAGCTTTGTAGCGTCGTCCCAGCAGTTAAAGGTCGCGACCCGTTCGTAGTGAGCCAACCAGTCTTCGGCATCTTCAAACAGGTCGCCGTGAAAGGGCTTAGGCGTGCGTGGAGTCTGAAGGGTGAGATAGGTGGGGCTGGCTGCAGGGACAGTCGTAGGCAGGGCGGGCAGTGGCGTCGCCATGAGTGGAGTGGTAGTTGAAGGCGCGCTGACAATAGGAAGGGCCTCGGGGGACAGGCCGCGGATCCTCCGGCTGGCACGATGGACAGGGGTGGTCACAAGAGGCAGACGCGTCGAGTCGTCCTCAGGAGTAGGGAGCATCGGCCGCACCTCCACCAGTGTCACGACCAGAGGAGCCGTGAAGGTAGACGCGACGCTCCGCAACGTTCCGCAACGTTCACGGAACATCTGCACCGCCTCAGGATTGTCCTCAAAGCCGTTCGATCCGCCAACCTCTCCCTCAAACCAGAAAAATGCCACTTTGGGTTCACCGAATTGAAGTTCCTCGGGCACGTCATTAGTGCTGACGGAATCCGCGCTGACCCAGAGAAGCTTGCTGCCGTTGCTGCCTTTCCGGTCCCCTCCCACAAAAAAACAGTCCGACGTTTTCTGGGCCTGTGCTCCTATTATCGCTGCTTCATTAGAAACTTCGCCCAGCTCGCCAGCCCTCTGACGCTCCTAACCCGTGATGATACGTCGTTTTCCTGGGGCAACGAACAACAGACTGCCTTCGACGAGTTACGACGCCTACTCCAATCACCGCCCATCTTGGCACATTTCGACGAAGATGCCGATACGGAGGTGCACACGGATGCGAGCAATGTCGGTCTTGGCGCCGTTCTAGTTCAGCAGCAAAACGGTGTCGACAAAGTAATTGCCTACGCCAGCCGCGCACTGTCGCGTGCTGAGTTGAACTACTCTACCACGGAAAAAGAATGTTTAGCGGTAGTCTGGGCCGCTGCCAAGTTCCGCCCATACCTCTATGGCAGACCGTTTCGTATCGTCACCGACCACCACTCGCTGTGCTGGCTGAAAAATTTAAAGGACCCTTGCGGCCGCCTAGCACGTTGGGCATTACGCCTGCAGGAATTCGATTTCACCGTCACCTACAAGTCAGGCCTGAAACACACCGACGCTGATACCTTGTCACGCGCTCCCGTCGAACCTCCTCCGCAAGACACCACCGACGATGATAGCTTCCTTGGAGCGGTCAGCACATCTGAGCTCGTTTCCAGACAGCGTGCCGACGCCGAGCTCCGTCTGCTCATCGAACATCTCGAAGGTGGGTGCCCTGCAATACCACGAAACCTAGCTCGTGGACTATCGTCGTTCTGCCTACGGAGAGGGGTGCTTTATAAAAAGAACTCTACTTCAAGTCCGACAACTTACCTGCTCGTCATACCGTCTGATCTGCGGGATGAAGTCCTCCTTGCCTGCCATGATGAACCGACTTCCGGCCACCTTGGAGTTACACGCACCTTATCCCGAATCCGGCAGAACTATTAGCCCAACCTAACTTCAAGTGTCAAGCATTATGTCCGGACATGCCGCCAATGCCAGCGGCGAAAAAAACCCGCGCTCAAGCCTCCTGGACTGCTTCAGTGCATCGAGCCGCCACAAATACCATTCGACAAAGTCGGCATGGACCTTCTGGGGCCATTTCCTCTCTCGTCTTCCGGCCACAAGTGGATCGTAGTCGCCACAGACTACTTGACCCGCTACGCTGAAACGAAGGCCCTTGCGCAAGGTACTGCCGCCGAAGTTGCCCACTTCTTTATGCACGACATCGTGCTTAGACACGGCGCCCCATCGGCCATCATTACTGACCGAGGCAAGGCGTTTACAGCCCGACTCCTACGTGACATCTTAGCGCTTAGCCATTCTGCTCATCGACCAACAACAGCGTATCATCCCCAAACCAATGGTCTAACGGAACGGCTCAACAAAACATTGGCGGACATGATCTCGATGTACGTCGACGTTGAACACAAAACCTGGGATGAGGTCTTGCCGTACGTCACCTTCGCATATAATACCGCGACGCAGGAAACCACTCAGTTCACCCCGTTCTGTCTCGTGTATGGCAGAGAGGTCTGCATGATGCTAGACGCCATGCTGCCGTACGGCGACGCAGAGCTTCCCCCTGAAGCTGGCCACTTCGTGGAGCAAGCAGAGCAGGCCCGTCAGCTGGCCCGCTTGCACATCAAGGACCAGCAATCCGCCGATGCCAGACACTATAACCTTCGGCACAGGGACGTGCACTACGAGCCGGGCGACCACGTGTGGGTGTGGACACCAGTGCGCCGCAAGGGATTGTGCGAAAAGCTTTTAAAGAGGTATTTTGGCCCGTACAGAGTCCTGCGCCGCCTGAGCAGCGTCAACTACGAAGTTGTCCCCCATGGAACTGTGGTCGCCGGCCCTCAGCGTCAACGGCCTGAAATCGTGCATGTAGTGCGCTTAAAGCCGTACTTTTCGCGTGACTGAGCGCTGTGTTCACGCTGTTTCGTACCTTTTCCTCTTACCCCACGTGTGAACTTGACTCTCCCTGCATGTCATCTAGCGCGCACTGTATAGTTCACCTCACCCCGTCTTTTTTTTTGTTCCTCCTCCCCTCACTGTACATACCCCATTCCACATCGAGACTATGTTTGCTTTCGCGGGGGGGGGGGGGGGGGGGAATAATGCCACGCGCCTAACGCGCCGCGCGGCCTCCGCGCTGAGTCGAAGACGACGACGAAGCGGCGGTGGGCTCTCGTGGCGCGCTGTTCCGTTCTGTGTCGTGGAAGCTGGCTCCATAATTAAAAGAAGGTTCCCGGTCTTGGGTTCTTCCCGACGTCTACCTTCACGGCTCCTCTGGTCGTGACAATATGGATGGGGCGTTTGTTCAAAGAGTAAAGGCGGCTGTAGCTTTCCCGGACCAGACTTATTGGTGGAGGGAAAGAACAGGACTTGAAATGTGCTCGTAGTTTGATAGTTCATAACAGAGAGTAAATTGAGGCTGATAGAAAGGAGCCTCATCCGCACCACTAGTGTATTGCGGGCCTTAGTTCATAATACTAGCATGTACAGCCGTGATCGAAAGTTTGCTTGATGCGAGTGTGTGAAAAAAAATTATTTAGGCGCAGCCACATAATCCAGCTGCTTAAAATGTGTCAGGTATGCTACTTCTGTTGGTAACAGTACTGTGTGACTGGGTCATAAAGCAGAGGTGCAATGAACTTTTTACAAGAACACACGTTCCGTAAAATTTTGACTGTGATAGTACTGTTGAGCCTACGTATGAACCTGGCTGTCAAGTGGATTTCGTTTCTTATATTTTCTAGATGTTCATTGAAAGTGGACTAACCATAAGTTATCTGAATTGCATAGGCAGGCTAAGTGGTGTGCTTTTTCCGCAGTGTAATCCGTGATAAGCCTGATTAATTTTTGGCATGACATCAGCGCAAGCACGCACCGATGTCACTGGTCTCCGAGATGGTCTCTCAACTGAAACTGATATCCACCCATTCCATGTGGTTGTCTAACTCGCCACTACTAGTGTAAAGAAAAAAAAGACAGCATAAAAACCAACAAAAGTGCTCAGTATAGCCTTTCAACTTCGAGGAGCATGCGGCGAAACTGACTTTATGATCAGGGACTGCCGTACTATGTCCGATCAATGTTTCATTTTTAACATCACCTCCTTGCGTTACAAAGTTAAAAACCAAAACTCAAACCAAAGAAATTGTGTTGTAGAAGCAAACTGGATGGCACAGCTTGTCCAGGAGTGCCACCTTGAATTTTTGGCGACAGGTTCAAAACGTCGATCATTTATGACCGATGGCCTATGGCATGGTAAGTAAAGAGTTGAAAAAGTCTGTACAGAACAGTGACCAGCTTTAAGGAAAAGTGCTCCAGGTCCCCATGCTACTTGCAGACAAAGTAGCGAGATTTAGCTCTTAGCAAATGGTTGATGCCATCTGGGCTTCATTCCAACTAGCATTAGCCAAATTTTGAGCCCTACAAAAAGCAGAGACTTGCTGGAAGGCTTGCCCAGCCACTGAGCTGAGAGTGCATCAGTTGTAGTGGCTGACAGCGGAAGTGGCAGCGTGCCATATACAGCCGTTGCTTTAAAATGCAGTGACTTAGTTCTGAAAGGGAGAGGGCAGGTTGCGTTGTCTACCATTGAGCTACCCAGAGTTCCTGACACTACGAGGTCACTTTCTTAAACAGGAATGCCTCAAGGCAGTGACCTCGAGGGTGTAAGTCAGGGCGATGCTGCACACTCATGGCAGACTCACTTTTCTGCCTTTTTCTCAAGTTTGCAAAACCCACAGCTCGTTTAAGTTTTTCATGTAGAAAGTGAAAGCCATTGAGGTTAGGGTGCTCCAAAGTGAACAACTAGGGTCATGCAGCACATCCCCCACATGTCGGTTTGTGGTACCTGCGTGTTCCCTTTAGTCGAGTCTCATGTCTTCGATGTTTAACTTACATCTAAGACTTGGCGCCATAGCCCAAATGTGCATCATCAGTCATGTCACCTTCATTTGTATTAAACAGCTATTAAACATAAGTGGGCTTTTATACTTGGGCAGGACTGTGTATGTCCAACATTTTCATGCAGTTCGCATGTGTTATTCCACAATTTATGTTCATCTTCATGGTTGTGGCAAACAAAAGCTTGGATCTGTTTTCTCTGCTATGTAAGCATTTACTATGTAAGCATGTGCTGTGTTGTTCTCTCCTTCAGGATCGTGGTGGCAACACCGTGCCATCTATCCTGAACCGCATGGAGACCAAGGAGACTCCGCCCACCTACAACCGCACCAACCGCTTCACTGTGGGATTCCAAAACATTGTGGATGCATATGCGGTGCCAAGCTACCGAGAGGTGAACCCGGGTGAGGTGGTCTTGCATTTGCTAATCCAGGAGGGGCCTCTCGATAGTGCTGTTTTGTATCTTATATGCTTGGCTGCCTCTGGCTGGGCTTCAGTGTGTCACTGTACTGAAGGGGGCTTGCCACATGAAATAATGTGCACTGCATTTGCGACACAAATTCTGTCTGTGGCTTATATAGAGTATAACTGTGTTGATACATTACTTAAAAGAATGAGGGGGGAAAAATGTATATTCAGGAAAGCACATGATCTAAGCCACCTAATTTTGAAAAATGCTGCTGTTGAATAAGGTACAAAGTAAATTAGTTGATGATTTCACTTCATAAAAATGTCGGTTAGCACTCCTTAGTGCAAGTTCTCAACAGCTTTTTCAAATGCACGTAGCAAGCTCATTCCATCCTCAGCGGCTAAAACAAAGCTGCTAAATAAAGTGCTCTCTCTCCCCCCCCCCCCCCCCCCCCCCCCCCCCCGCCTTTGTTTTTGGATACTTCACTCCCTCGCACCGATGCACTGCGGAGAAGTCATTGTAGCAGCTGCCTGTTCATGACTCTTTATGCAGCGTTCTCCAGACTCAGCCTGTTCTAATATAGCCGCATCATTGTAGGTTTTAGATGCTTCGCCCTCTTCCCGTGCAATCGCGCTAACGCACACACACATGCAGCGGCAGCCACCCTGACCACCATGCTATTGCTGCTACCTATTTCGTGCTGCCCAGTCCTGTTTATGTACTCCCTTGTTTACTTTCTTCTACTCTCTCAACCCTTTTCTGTGCCTTATCTTAATGGCCGGCACTGCTTTCCTTCCACGTTCGTAGCCGCAACTCTCCTTTGCTCATGTGTGTAGCACGGCCCCAGGTTCCAGTCTAAAAGCTGGCTTCTCTTAGCTGCTCATGAGCCTGGAATGAAACTCGCTGTAGCTGTCTTGAAGAACAGCGAGAAAAAAAAAGTGTTATGTATGTACGAGAAAAAAAGTTACATATGTACTTTGGTTCAAAATATAACGAGAGATGCGGTTTTAAACTGATGAACAGAGGGAAAAAAATTCGCATTTTTTTTTCATGTAAATACAGCACCAGTTGTTGCCCAGTCGACTGTAGTTGTGCAGTTGAGAACAAGACTTTTATCGACCATCACAGGGCAGAACTACTTCCAGTGCACTGTGAACAGCAGATGTGACTCTTATACCCGTGCGTTTGGTGCAGCTCCGTTCACCATCATCACCTTTCCGTTCCTGTTTGCGGTGATGTTCGGTGATGCTGGCCATGGCACTCTCATGTTCCTGTTTGCTCTGTGGATGGTGCTCAAGGAGAAGGCTCTGCTGGCTGAGAAATCTGACAATGAGGTGGGCATGCCACGTTTTTTTTCTTGGCGCACAGGTATCTGAGTAACTGGGATGGACAGGGAGAACATATGTAATGAACACCTAGTCCAGTGCTGCATTTCATTGATCAAGGTGTATTAACCGGAAGTTAGTGCTCGTTGATTTGGTGAAAGTGTCACGTAACTTGTACATGAACTTGGCTGAGACACCAGCATCAAGTTTCCGTGGTGTGCAAAGAGCAAATGAAGTTTTACTTGCTGTGAAAAAACTCGTGGCTTCTTAGACTGTACAGGATGGTTTGGTGCCAGTGTAAAATGAAAATCTGAGAAGGGCTCTTGCAATGCGTTTCATTGGTATTGCACCCCAATTCTCTTTTTGGACAGATCTGGAACACCTTCTTCGGCGGCCGCTACATCATCCTTCTCATGGGCATCTTTAGCGTGTACACAGGGCTCATTTACAATGATACCTTCTCGAAGTCCTTCAACATCTTTGGCTCGTCCTGGTTTGTGGAGAAAAAGTATGTCCCATTTTGTTTAATTTGTAAGAAGAGCATTGCTTTCCTGCTGGCTGGACGTGTCTTTAGGTAGAGGTCGTTATTGTCTGCAGTGTTACTTTAATGGTGGTTAGAAATTGGTGGCAAGGCTTTCTTGCATTTCTATTTTATTAACTTTAATTCTGGATTCTTATTTCTTTATTTCCACACGCTTTTTTGTGTAATTTGGACAAAAACATCTCAGCAGCTGTGAATTTTCTTGTGAAGTGGATGGAAGCAGCAGTATTCTAAATCCACTGAATGTTTTTTTTTTTTTAGATGTGATTTTCCTATTTGAATATTGCTGCTTTAGGTATTCTCCTAATTCAGTTTCAGTGACTTAGGTTTTAACTATCAGATGCTGATTCCAAGTTCAGTGAAATACATTCAGCCCAAACTGCAATATAATGGCAAAGAATTCGCACTTGGCTTGGCCCGCTCTGGCAGCCTAGTGGCTATGGAATTCGACTGCTGAACCCAAGGACGCTGGATCAAATCCTAGCCGCCGCAGCCATATTTTGGTGGAGGCGAAATGCATAAATGCTCGCGGGTTGTGTAATGTCAGTGCATGCTAAAGAACCCCAGGTGGCGGAGATTAATCCTGAACTCTCCACAACGGCATCCCACATGTGCAGCTTTGGGACTTCAAACACTATGTACTATACCATCGCACATATCTTAAGCTATCTAATTGTTCTTTAAAGCACTTTAAAGTTGATTCTTTAAAGTTGATTGATTCTGCTTACGTTGTATCTTAATGGCAGTGCTATCTTGTTCTTTTGATTTAGCACCATCGATGACAGGCAAGTCCTCCTACAGGGATATTCTTTTTGAATTCTTTGTGCAGAGGCACTTTTTTTAGATGCCACACAAGCAATCATTCTTTGTAAAGATAGTGTCTGTGACTTAAAATGTTGCCGGACAATGGCCATTACTTTGAATCTGAATGAATCTGTCGTCTGGGCTGCTGTGATCTGTCCCGTGTAGTTAGTCGCCAATTTCTTCAAAGCAGTCTCAAGCATTCTGTGGTGATTCATATTTGAAGCATGTAGTTGGTTAAATTTGCCGCATTTGGTTTCAGCACGTCTGTTAGCCAGGAGAAGCTTGCAACTCTGCACCATCGAATGCAGCCACGTATGCTAGCTGCCAGCTCACAGCCTACTTTACTAGGCAAGGCTTCCTGATGGAAACAAAGGCACCACATACGTTGAAGTAGCGGATTTTGTAACAAAGATATCAGTTGCCATACATGTTGCATGGAAAGACTTGAAAGTCCACAGCACCTAAGGTATTTGTGTTTCGTTAGCACTTCAGTAATGAGAGATGTACCAACTAGGCCAAGCAGAACAACACACTGTAATGTGTGGAACAAAAAAAAAATTCAGTTGATCAATCAATCAGTTGATCAAGTTTATGGCTTTGAGGGCTGCTGCTGGTTTCTGCATCAAAACTGGTATGTTTTGACAGTTCACATTCAACACATAACGGTGCAGGGTCAAAAAGTGTAGTAACACTTTCATGTGACATACCTCCACATTCTAAAGCATCCTGATCTTGCTCAGGGTGATCCCCCCCCCCCCCCATCACATCTCGTTTGTTTATCTATTTCGAAACTGTCTGCTTGAGCAGAAAGCAGAACTCTCAGCACACAGCAGCGACAGTCCTGCCCCTCTTTCACCATTGCACTATAAATGGTTCCTGAAGCCATGCATGGTGAAACTTCATAAATGTGAAAAAATTAAAATATTTTTGAAATAAAATATTTGTTTCACTTTACAATTCAGAGATATCCTTTCATTGGCGGAAATATTTTTTTTTTTTCAACATAGACTTTTGAGTTGTCCCACAGTGCAGCATGCTAGGCAAATTCACTACCCATTACTTGTGGCGAAGCTTCAAACATCTGACATTGACTTTAAAATCGCATTTCTCATCATGCGCAATGCTTTCCTTATGAGAATGCACAAAAATTTTTTTTGCCGAATTACAATGCAGTTGATGGGGTCGAATTTCAAAAATGGCGTCTAGAGAAGACTGGCAGATCTTTCAGAATGCACACAACACAGCCCTTGAACAGGAAAAGTTTAGATCCTCGAGAACCTACGCTGGTGGACGCAAGCTTTTCCGTGCCAAACTTTTAGAGTTGCTACACAAACAAGCGGTGTCCTACATGTAGGAGGCTAGGCATGTATGGGTTAACATTGAACCCTCCATGGTGTTTGCAATGAAATGACTGTTTGGTGATGCATAGTTCTGTGCAATGATTAGTGATTAAAACAGGATATTGGTCAGTAATTTGAAAATCAACAACTCCCGCAGTTTGGGGGGAACTTATGTTAGTCAAGATATGGTCAATGAGTGTGCTGGGTCCTTCACTTTATTTCGGAGAAACAAATGTTGTGCTTTTCTGTTGAAGCTGAACAAACCTTGAACTTTTGGTGGCACGAAAATTACCTTGGTTGCAGAAAAGCCTGCTAATGGCCAATTTTCGTGTTTGTTGCATTGTCTCTAGGTCAATCTACCAAGAGCACGAGCAGCTGGACCCAGTTGACAACTATATGGGAACACCGTACCCATTTGGTGTGGATCCTGTAAGTTTTGTAATGTTTTGTTTGCATCGCTGTTTGAGCATGGTGTCTTGAAATGAATGTCGTCTGTTCACAGGTATGGCAGCTGGCCACCAACAAGATTCCCTTCACGAATTCATACAAGATGAAAACGTCGGTCATCCTGGGCGTGTCTCAGATGCTGTTTGGAGTTTTTCTCAGCCTCTGGAACCACAGGCGAGTGACGAAAACTCTTAATTTTGACCAGTGCATTGTGATAATTGAGACCACGAGCAAGCTAACCTGGAAAATCTTTTGACTGCGTCAAATAGAGCAATCTGAAGGTGTGCAATCCATTGTATTATTACAGAAAGAAGTTTTGTTTCTGGATGTGGCTTCGGATGACAGATGGGATGGTGGGCTGAGTGAGATTCCTTAACAGTGCAGTGGCATTTGCTCGTCGTGTGTTTGCTTGGAGTGATATTTAAGCTGCCTGTGTAAACAATGAGCAGAGTTGGTAGTCGGCGTCTTTGTGTGATGTCTCCGTCGGTCTCGTAAGTCTTTGCACTGCTCGTTGCACCTCTGCCAGCTCTCAAAAACCTTGTCGTGTATGGAGGTGTTGGTTTGTCCGTTTTGCTTTCCTCCATTATTGCTGGTTTTTAGCCAGCGTCTCTCCAGTTCTGCAGAACAGGTGCCAGCGAAGCTCTTCTTCTCTTAACCAGGTTCTTCAACAACATGGCCAATGTGTGGTGTGAGTTTGTGCCCCAGCTGCTGTTCCTGTGCTCCATCTTTGGCTACCTGGTGATCATCATCTTTGCCAAGTGGACCATCAACTTTGGCAAGGACACCTACTGCGCGCCCAGCCTGCTCATCACGCTCATCAACATGTTCCTCTTCTCCTACCCGTCCGAGCCCTGCTACCAGGCGGAGTTCTACAATGGGCAGGTGAGGAAAAACAGTACTTCAACGCTGCGTGGGCTGAATGAGATGGAGAGTGGGGCAGTAGCATGGCGGTCTTTAGTTCCTTTTGTCCAGTGCGTCACGGCAGTCTTACTACTCTAACACAAAGACCCCCATTCGTTGATTTCGCCACTATGGCAATGTTCAGGTAGAGTTCTACAATGGGCAGGTGAGGATAAACAGTATTTCAATGCTGCATGGGCAGAATGAAATTAAGAGTGGGGCAGTAGCATGGTGGTCTTTAGTTCTTTTTGTCCAGTTCGTAATGGCAGTCTTAGTGCTCTAACACCAAGACCCCCATTCGTTGATTTTGCCACTATGGCAACATGGGTTGCTCAAGAAGAGCAGCCTGGGTCTCATGAGCCCCATCGGTGGCAGCACCTGTCGTTGCAGGGCAGTGACGAATCACTTAACCATTGGATCAGGAGTGGTATAAGGACTCCCAGGGATATATGAATATAATGCCGAGAATGACCAGTTCTGCATATATGGGCATTGACCGATTGAGGCTATCGCTTCATACCCTTAAGGCAGAGTGTCCCCTTCTAGTAGTAGTGTGCTACTACTAGGACCCCACTCACTGACTTCGCTGATCTTTTGCGTGCCTGACCTTGAAAACTGAGCCGCAAACCGAAACCGAAGTGCTAGCACGCCTGAGTCGCATTCGGCCTAGCCACGCTAAATCATTTCTTTTGCCTGTGCTTCTTTCTCATGGAGCAGAGCACAAGATTAGGAGCCACTGGTGAGGTAATGGTGCATTAAAACTCAGTCGCATGTTGCATCGTGTAGTTAGCTACAGCTTTCCTCATTCAGAGAGAGAAAGGTTTAGTTAGTCTGTGTCCTCAGATCTGGGTTGCTGGTTTAATGGTATGAGTTGAAGCTGGAGTGGTGGTTCCCCACTGCATGGGTGATATGGGCAGCCAAGAGCATCCGTGGCATTGGGCAGACACTGAGAGGAGGGAGAAAGCGAGGGCGAGAGGATGAAGGATTGTAATGCTGGCTGGACATGTGTCAATGTGTAGGTCTGTCAACGGGGCGATGTCTGCGCGGCCTGTCAAATGTTTACTGCTTCGCAGCCGCCTGCAGCAGGTGGAGCAGCTCACTCTCCCAGGGATTGGGGATGGTGGGTGGCAGAGCTTTCGGAAATTTTGGCCAACATCTTTTAGGCCTAATCTTTTTTTTTCTCCCTCTCTGCCATTGTGTTAAGCATTGTAGTAAGGTCGTAAGTTTCTGGTGCTCAGTTATCTCAGGCATGATGACAATTGATGGCTTGCTGATTCTAGAATCTCATAATGAATTTAAGATCGCAGCATAAAAGTTCTCGGACCCATTGCACTGAACATGCCGCCATAGATTACTAAATCTGGGCTTTTGTACATGCCTTTACACAAGCAATACTCTTCTGTAGGTCAGTTTAGTCTGCCTGCAGTCTTGGTCAAACTGATTCACTCTGATACTAATCGCGTTACATTTTAAACTGTTTAGTGTGCCAAGATGTGATTGGTGACAAATTTTTACACATATGTCGTTCTGAAAGCGCTATACCTGGTGTTCAATTGTTTTTTTTGCTCTCTGTTAACACCTGTAACTTTTTCTATAGTATAGCTGAGAGAATTGTACTCTGATGGCGCTCAGGAGAAATGTACTTGCGCAACTCAGTGCAATATTCATGTGCCACTGAGGTGTTCTGTGAACTCGGCTTCAATTGGAAGGGTGCGTTATGCTTTGAAAACGCACTGGCGAGGCTCACACTGTGTTCGCTCTGTTTTGTGCAGAGGGGGATGCAGAGCTTCCTGGTCATCTTGGCCGTGATATGCATTCCCTGGATCCTGCTTGCCAAGCCTCTGTATCTGCGCCGCAAGCACCAGCTTGCGTCCAGGATTGCCGCGAGTGGCCACTCCAACGCACAGGTAGAGGCTTCCCCAGGACAGTACCGTGCCAATACTTGGCGAATTCCCAAGCATTCATGCTCTTTAGTAAAGGCATGAAATTTGCTCTAGACACCAACTATTTCAGAGCAAGTCATTTGCTGCTGAAGACTTTATGCTCAATTCAGTTGCCAGATTCGATAACTGTCTGCGCTGTTGCTTGTTGTGCTGTGATTTGCAAATATTGTTGTGATTGTCTTATCTTTTCCTGTCGCCCACTGCTGCCTTGAGTGTTTCCCAAGAACGCTGGTTAGGGAAGACCAGTTCTGAAGCCTTCATCCATCTGTGTTCAGGGCACCAACGCCGGTGCAGGACGGCCTGACCATACTGCCCTGAAGGAAGGTGAAGACGGCACAGCGGCCAATGCAGTTCCGGAACCACCCAGGGCTGCCAGTGTTGGTGGTGGTGGCCATGGTCATGGTGATGAGTCTGGCGAGTTCAACTTTGGCGACACCTTCATCAACCAGACCATCCACACCATCGAGTACTGCCTCGGCTCCGTGTCCCACACTGCATCCTACCTCCGACTCTGGGCGCTCAGCCTGGCTCACGCACGTGAGTGCAACTTAGCATCCCGCTGATGCTTCAGTGTGCAGGCCTGTTGGAGTGCCTAGTTTGGCATTTGGAGAAACCCAAGTTTAGATGCTGCAAACGCAGTTGAGAAGTAAAAAAACCAGACTTGAAAAGCAATGCTCAAGCATTGATGAGACCATATTTCCTCGTGCGCAAGCCCTTTATTTTTCTTTATTTTCTTAAAGTTGCATTTGTGCATAAACTGTGTAGCATAACTGTACAGCTCTTTGGAGTTGGGGGCGTTCGCAGCTTGCAAGTGAAACATGGGAACTGGCAAAATTTTCTGTTGTTCAAGCCGCTTTGCCCAGCAAAGTGATTTCTTTTTCAAGGGCCCTGAAAGGTTTGCACACCAAGGTTAAGGAAAACGAAGAACTGAGCGATATTGAATCGCCCATCACCCTTTCGCAAAAATTTTCAATCTAGCTTATGTAGGACCAGGGACCGAGCTGACTGCGGCAAGAGGCGGGGTGACATGACATTAGCTTGGCACCTTTGAGTTTCCCTCAGCTATATCTTACCGGTGCTCACCTATTGGGCAGAAACGTGGAGGCTAGCAAAGAGGGTTCAGCTTAAGTTAGGGACAACGCAGCGAGCTATGGAAAGAAAAATGATAGGTGTAACGTTAAGAGACCGGAAGCGGGCGGAGTGGTTGAGGGAACAAACGCGGCTTAATGACATCCTAGTCGAAATGAAGAGGAAGAAATGGGCTTGGGCAGGGCGTGTAATGTGAAGGCAAGATAACCACTGGTCCATGAGGGTAACGGAGTGGATTCCAAGAGAAGGTAAGCATAGCAGAGAAAGTTAGGTGGGCGGATGAGATTAAGAAGTTTGCAGGGATATGGTGGCCGTGACTGGCAAAGGACAGGGTTAATTGGAGAGACATGGGAGAGGCCTTTGCCCTGCAGTGGGCATAGTCAGGCTCATAGTAATGATGATGACAGTAGTATCACAGCTGACCCTCTGTTGTCATTGTCTCATGCATGCAACGTGCAGAGCTCTCGGAGGTGCTGTGGAACATGGTGCTGAAGAATGGCCTGATGCCCATCAGCGTGGTTGGTGGCTTCCTGATGTACATGACGTTTGCTGCCTGGGCTTTCCTCACGGTGGCCGTACTGCTCATCATGGAGGGGCTGTCTGCCTTCCTGCATGCCCTACGTCTGCACTGGTATGACATTGCTGCATTCAAGCCTTCGCATTTAAAGAGCCAAAATGCAAAGTAGGGTGTCAATTGTTCATTAGGGGTGTGCAAATATTCGAAATTTCAAACACGAACTGCGTATGTTTGTTATTCATTTCATATTCTATTTGAGAAATTGATGTTGGAGGATGTCCCTAATATTCGGCAGCAACCGAATAGTGCCAACTTTCATAAATCCAACCAGAGCAAAACCGCACGGCATTGGCACATTATTCAAAGACCAAGTTTAAAGTGTCATTCGTATTCGATTCGTATCAAGGCCAGGAAACTGAAACCAAAATTGAGCTTTATTTGGGGTATGATATCACGAGATAAGACTTCATGGAAACCATTGCAAAACGTCGTGTGTTGCTTTGCTAAACTGGCGAATGTGACAGCTTAAATTGTTGTTTGAAATCACCAAGAGCAAGATAGAAAGTTTTTCCTACAGCAAGTATTAAGTGAACATGGATGGACATCCAGCTCATAACGTAGCACACGGCAAGTTTCCCGAATGAGGCCGCGAAATGGGAAAATATCAAATTTTTACTGAAACAAAACTCCACTTGGCTGTGAAATTTGCCACAAAGGATCGGAAAACTGCGAAAAAGCTACTGTAAAGGTTCCAGTAAAATTTATTAGTCATAAAATCTCCCGTTATTGCATACTAAGGCAAATGTAATGGGACATATTAAATCTTTTCGAGCTTATCGGAAGTGCTTGAAAGTATCTGGTTGTGTTGGAGTGTATAGGCACAATCAGTAAACGAAGAATGAAATTAGAATAATTGAGAAAGGTGCACAGGGAAACATTCACAGCTCTGGAAAAACAAAATAAAAATTTTTAGAACTATCACACAGTACCTGTAGTCCGGTGAGGCCACTCGTTGTGGGCCTCTGTTTTGTGTGCACGGGCTTCAGTAGTTTTCCTAATGGTTGCATCATAAAAACTTGCATTTATACATAGAACAACATATTCAATTAGTCCACCCACAATTTGCCATCACTCTTGTCAGGCTTTTTGTCTACATGCAAACATCTATTCAGTTATTCCTTGAGCTCCTTAAAGATGCCACTGTCCCCGACCTGTGGCGCAGTTTGCCTATTGGAGGTAACCTTGTTTAAAGTTGATGTTATACTACCGTATTTACTCACATAATGATTGCACTTTTTTTTTTTCAAAAAATTGACGCAAATTTAGGGGTGCGATCATTACGTGGGGTAAATTTTTAACAAAAAAATTTTTGAGCCCCGAAAACGCAAACAAGTTGCAGGTCAGACTACCCTTGTCACTCGGGTAACTCGGGCGCGCTACCCGCGACGCCGCCAAATGCGGTTATCGCGAACCGAGATCGGCGATCTCGGCTTACGTCGTTAGCCGATAAGATAAAGAGTGCGAAGAGCGCACGAGCTGGCCCGCTTCAAGAACGTACTTTCTTCGCACTAAATCACATTCGAAGTTCGAAGGCTGCATAAAAGCGCCGCCCCGTGGCGCGACGGCGCTTATGCAGCCTTCGAACTCGTCTGATGGCGCAGCAACAGCGTAACAGCAACGTCCCGCGGCGCTCAAGTTACGCATTTTACCGCCGTTACTCCGAAAAATGTCCGGTCCCTGCCGCATCGCTTAAGTAGGCGACAAATTCGGAACGCTCGCGGCACCAGATTCCGCAAGCTTACCGCAATGATGCCGCCCGCGAGCGCGGCGGACGACGGCGCTCTGTACTCCCTAGTCGTTGCTAGGCCTAACTTGTTTCGTATCGAAGCCACAGTGGACGGCGCTTTTGAACTGACCAGCGCTATAATGAATGTTCTACTTATAATGCTGCCTTACTGACAACCCAATTGCTTCGTATTAAAAGAAATATATACGATCGATTTCAGCGACGCCTTAGCAGCGGAGCTGGCGTGCAAGCAGATAGGGTCACTCGCGCTGCAATGGCGGCAGCTGCTACGCGGCTGTGAACGTAAAACAAGCTTGTATTGCAGTTATTACTCCGACCAGCAACTCTGTACAGGCCAGTGATCCTCAAGGCGGATTCATTTTTGACGTTCCCGTATCCCAGGGCTTATTATTTACGAGAACAAAAAAGTTTAACCGGATCACCGCGTCACTTCGTTGCACCGCAACCCAGAACAGTGGCGAGCCTTGCAACAACGGCGAACCGTGATTCGAGATTTCCGCAGATAAGATTGGTATCCGCGATTAAGCATAACCGCATTTAGACTGCCTGTGTGACTAAAGGTCCGCCAACAGGCGGCTGCCGCTCCAATGCTGACAGAGCAAGATGATCATCTGCACGTGCCATCTGTCAGACAGATAGCAAGTACGATCATCGTCGGCTAGACTCAACATTGTCGACAAATTGCAGCGGCAAGTTCAGGGTGCGATCATTACGCGGGGAATAAAAAAAATAAATTTTGCGAACAAAATTTGGGGGTGCGATCATTATGCGAGAAATACGGTATGTCCTGCTGAAGAACCTCTGTAGCTTCTCTGCTTACTGACGCTGTACTCTCCCATGCAGGGTGGAGTTCCAGAGCAAGTTCTACCGAGGGGAGGGACACATGTTTGTGCCATTTGCATTTGACACCATACTGGAGACCTCCGGTACGGAAGACTAGTTCACTCTGGTCATTGTGCCTAGTCTGAAATAGGCTTTGAGAAGTACTAATATACTATTAGTCAAGTTTCTTTAGTTGCATAGCTATCCCTGTTTATCTGCTGTCTCATGCCAAGCCCCCTCTGGCTTTTCTCCTGCATGGATCTCTGCAATATTGTGTTCAAATTAACCACTTTTAATGTCAACTTCGGCGTCACTGACTGTTGTTGTTGTATGTATGAAATAAAATATAGCTTGCAAATCTGAGCCAACCTGTGAATGCTTCATACTTGTGTTAGTACAAGTATTGGTCTATCATTGTTTCCTGATCATTGCCCATCCAAAACGGCTACAAGCTGAAGTGTCATGGCTACAATTTCGTGAGAAACCTAGCATACAATGCCATGTCGTGCAAGTGACATCAGCAGATGGGGATTACGGCCACAGCCACTCCAGCCAGTCAAAAAGCCCCCCTCGGAATTCCCGCGTCAGCAACCGGCGGAAGTCGCGGAGGGACCCAATGGGTGGAGCTTGAGATGGGGCCGGCAGAGGAGCGGCAACATTTCCGTGTGCGAAAATTGATGACGGGCGCGAAAAAGCGGAAATTTTGACCACATATAGTTCAGCTTCCACAAAGTGCATTAAAAAATTCTTGCTGACGAATATGGTGAAGTAGCATCCTTGATAATCCTAGGCAGGCCGCAACTTCATTCAAAGCCCTTTTCAGAGGCGCTTTAACAGTACACTCCCCCGTCAAAAGTATACAGTCCAGTGGGTCTGCTTGTGAGACCTGCTGCGTGTCTCGTTATGCATCCTCAGTGACCACAACCTCCCGGAAGAGGAATGGCATCGCGTCCTCAATCTTCCCATGGTTTAGGCAGCTAGATGTGCTAGGGAGCCCCACTAAACAGCTTACAACCAAACCCCTTGGGCTGTATACTTTTGATGGGGGCTGTACTTACTTTTACTCATGCTTGTGCTACCAGCCTTTCGCGAAAGCCACTGCGATAACAGCTTTAGGACAAGCATCACGAGTGAACCAAACTCTCGTGGATGTGGATGCGGCTGCACCTACGCTGCGTCCTTTTTGTAGCGAGCGCCCAGTATTGCTCAGCCGACAATAACACTTGGCGCTGTATACCTGCAATGGAAAGTTGCCACACAAAATGCCGTTCTGGAGCAACTTGGCACAACAGGTCAGATTGGTACAGCCTTTCCACCCTTGGTGCACTCCTGAAGTGCACCTCTCACGTGTGAAGCATCCCATATGTGGTGGGGTGATGTTTTGTTCATGGATCATCACTTTCAAACTCTCATCTCAGCACTAAAACTAAAGGCAAACTGAAGAGACAGGATAGTGTGCATCCCAAGTAAATTATTGTGCGGTTTTGCGGGGACCCAGGTGCGTGCCCCGAATTCCTTTTATAATAAAGTTTTAAGCATGAAATGCTTTTAGCTCCCATTGTCGGCAGTGTGGTGACGTCACACCGAGACCGAGAGCCAACATCCGGGCACTGAATACCAGACATCCGGGCACTGAAACGAGAGCATCAGGGCACCATACGAGATTTGTCGAGACTCATGCGTGATCTGTTAGGGGCTTTGAGAGCAAGAGCAAGAGGGGAGCTCCAGGGCGAGAAGGGCTTTGGGCGGAAAAACTGCTTCCGTGCAGTCCCCAAGGATGGCGCCGCGGTCCCACACTCGCGCATGTAAAAGACCGGCCGCTGGGCCTTCAGCTCATGACGTTTGCCCCTTTGGCAGGCAGATGTATACACGCTCGCGGAGTATTCGAACGCGCTGCGTATACATTCTTGTCAGGCCTGCGTCTCATCGTGTCCGCGTACGCTTCTGCATCGTCCTGCATTTCAATGCCACCACCGTCAAAGCTGCTTATGCCGAGCAATGGAGCCGGATGAAAAGAGGTAGGAAGCGTATTGCGGAAAGCGATCGCTTTGCGAGAGTAGAAGACTGCTCGCCCCCTGCCGACAACGCCATGATTATGCAGCCGCTCCCAAAAGCGACAAGGCCGCCACGGTTCGCGGCTGGCTACCTAAGCCCGCACTATTGCAGGCGATCGCTCCGACGCGACAAGAAAAGTGTGGTGTGGTGTGTTGAACACTAGACCCATTTCAAGATTTTGATTAGTACCATCTACAACCAATGTGTTATGCCCGTAAACATTTCATGCTTACTCTACTCTCGGTTACGGGAGAGGCAGAGATTTTTTTTCGCTCTCTCTCTCTCCCACTGACTGAAGCAGGCTTCCAAGCCCGTTCTGGAAATGATTGCTTTATAGCCACTGACGGCTTCCATGCAAAGACAAGCACCAGAGACCATGCACCAAGATTACTTTAGTTGGAAACAGTTTTATTCGTTCATTTATTTCATTCATTCAAAATACAGTAAGGCATGTTGATGGGCTAGTTGGTTTTGCATCTTGAAACTTGGAAAAAACCACCTAGGTGCAAATAATTTCACAAGAACAAAAAGAGACGAGACAAAATACCCCTAAAGGCATTCATGGAATTACATAAGGAGGGTAGGCAACACAGCTAAATAAAACACAATGAAAAGCATAAAAACATTGCAGCAAGGTTAACAGAACACAAAGCGACACTGGTAATATAAACATTAGCAGGTTACAAATCAATAAAATGTTGCAACGAGCTCAAGAAAATGCACGAACAGAGCAGCAGGTAACCAGATAATATGTCAAAAATTTAGATTACAATTAACAGCAGTCACTTGCAACCATGATCATAAAAGAGGAAACAAAATGCATGAATCAAATAACATAAGTATGCAAGGACATAGAGCAGTAAAGATCGCATTTTTCAGGGTCAGCGAGAGTTATGGCACACATGTGAATAAAGAATGTTCCAGATGGCTATTGCACATGGTATGAATGATTAGTTTGTTTTATGCAGTTTAACATCCCAAAGCGACTAAGGCTATGAGGATGCCAAGTGGAGGGCTCTGGATAATTTCGACCACTGGGGTTCTTTCACAAAGACTGACATCGCACAGCAAACAGGCCTGGCATTCTGTCTCCAACGAAATGCACCCGCCAAGGCCGCGATCCAACTCGCATCTTTCGGGCCAGCAGCCGAGCACCAAACCAATGAGCCACCGCGGAGGCTGCATGATATGAATGAATGCACACAGTTAAAAGTCCAGCATATAACATCCATGATAGTGTCGCTAAGAAATGGCAGCATGCAAACAAAAAAAGTCATCATGAAGTGTTATGCCACAGCTTATGAAAAAGCGTTAGTATGTGACCTTGCAATGATGGGTTAATCCCTCAAGACCTGCACATTTTTTCAAGGCAGTGGTGCTGGTATGACGCGAAAAATCGGAGAAAATTAAATTAACTAAGTGCTTTGGCAATGATTCAATGTTATCTACCAGCCGCGGTGGCTCAGTGGTTACGGCGCTTGGCTGCTGACCCGAAAGACGTGGTTTCGATCCCGGCCGCGGCGGTCGCATTTCGATGAAGGCGAAATTCTAGAGGCCCGTGTGCTGTGCGATGTCGGTGCACGTTAAAGCACCCCAGGTGGTCGAAATTTCCGGAGCCCTTCACTACGGCGTCCCTCATAGCCTGAGTTGCTTCGGGACGTTAAACCCCAATAAACCAATCAATGTTATCTGTTAGGTATGCCTGTTGAGGGACCTAGATAGCTAACGTGTATTAAATTTTTGGTTCGATGAGACAGGTATAAGCTCGTTTCCGAAGGTTGCATGAAGCAAACTTTAGGTTATGTTTTAAGAGACCTAATTACTGATTACCGGGTGCAACAGTAAGGTTACTATGGTGGTACCATGCTGGGAGTGAATGAAGGTGAAGCCCGAGGTATTTGTATGTGTTTGCAATCTCAACTGGAATATTGTAGCGAGAGCTACACTATGCCAGCTCTTCAAGCCTTCAGCATGGCACCCCTTGGGCTCCGTGGCGGCGCAGCGGCCTTGAGCCGGTTGGTCACGTGGTGCGGAGCAGCTGATACTGTGCCAGCGAAACTGAGATGCAACAGCTGTGCGCATGCCCCGTGTCAAGTTGGGGGGGGGGGGGGGGTGGAGTGGAGAGGGGGAGAGGTGTCGCAGCTGCATAAGGAGGCAGCTCGGCGGAGCACCCGGGGCAAAGATCGAGAGTGGAGTAGCTGAGCTCGGCGGCTCTGAAAGAAGCCAGGGCTCGGCGTTGGAATGACTTTCAAGCCAAACCTAAGCGTAGCCAGGCAGATATAGCTCTCGCGTCACTCCAGGTTTAACCAGAGCTAAACCACGGCCAATTTTTATTTTAAGAGTAGGGAGTCAGAGATCGAGACGTTTGGTTGGCAAAGGACGTCATGTTTCATAATGATTTAGCAACAGCTCAGGTGATGATACTGAGTCAAGGACAGATTGAAGGGCTTAGCAGTCGTCAAATAAAATTTTGTAATAAATCACTACTCTTAGCAAAAAGTCTGATTTCAATAGAAATGGAGTTCGGTAAATCGTTAATACAGTAGAACCCCTCTACAGTAAAACAATTCTGGCGGTTTTTACTATATTTGTTGTTGGTGATGACATGGATCTCAAGATGCTCTCTAGCAATTAACTGGCTATTTACTAAATGCAGGGTGATGGTTTATAAAAAAGGCACTTAGAAATACGTTCCACCCTGCTCTTATCGTCCCTTTATGTGATATTTATTTATTTCAGTATTAGTATTTCATGTTCACGAATACAACGCAGCCACGAATGTAACAAGAGTTTGATTCATATGAAAAACAAAGCTTTATGTGCACATGACATCTTTTTCCGCAGCCTCGTCATTTTAGAGGCAAAAGTCAAGGCACCACACAGTCAAGTGTGGAAAAGCTGTTCATGCTTCTCCATGCTTCACACACTGCCATGCTAGGAATGTTCACCCCTTTTCTTTTCTTTCTTACTCCTCACTGTCCTTTTACTGCCTTTCCTTTCTCAGTGACCCACGCCCCACCCCATTGTTGCCCCATTGTTGCTACGTTCATAGGCAGCTTTTTTTTTTTTTCCGCGAGCGCCCCACACTTTGCCTAACGGCCACAAGGCCTTCAAAAAGTTGGCTTCTCCTCGCAGCTCTTGAGCACAATGGTGAAGCCTTTTAAAAAAAAAGAAGCCATTTTATCGTCTTCGGTATCCATCTGCCCCCGAATGTTTGCCTCGCGATCCTAGACTTTGTGCGAGCCGCAGTGTCATCATTCCGCGGAAAGTACGCCACCACGGCCCGACGCTCTTCACTACAGCTGTTTCTTTGAAAAATATCTTTACTATAACCGAAAAAATGTACAGTAGTCTATGGAAGGAAAAATGGGACCATGGTTTCCCTTTACTATATCTGAGTTTACCACAGCGGGGTTCTATTGTATAAGAAAAAGTAAAGGGCCAAGCACGCTTCTTTGTAGGACACCAGAATATACCATCAGCAAGAAATGAAACGCGAACAAGACAAGCGAGCCAGGAACAGCGAAACAAAAAGCTCTCAGCCAGGAGACACTCAATACTAGCGGACGAGGATTTTACTTCGAAAGCGCGAAGACTCTTATTCAGAGGTGTTAATCAAACTTGCTAGTATTTGCTCTCCAGGAGCTAATATGTTGGTGTTTTTGTGTTGCCACCTCAGTGTTCTTGTGTGCACTTCATTTGTTGCCGACAGTACTTGGCTGAAAAACAAATATGGTTATTGATGGTTGTGAACTGAACCCGAGAAGAAAGAAAATCTTGCACATATGCGGAAAGAGGGTGGACATTAAGCAGTGTTAATTTGGTTAATACCTTGTAGTGAGGTGCCCAATCAAAATCTTTCGAAAAATCTAGAAATATGGAATCAATTTGAATACCAGCATCAACAGATGAATGCATCTAACAAATCAAGGTTTGCACAAGTAACCCTTACAGAAGCGCTCTTGGTACTTAAAGATAATGTTACGTTCTTCTAAGCAGTTAACTGCGAATGAATCACATGTTCAAGTATTTTGTAAACTATGCTTGCTGTAATGGGTTGTTCGGGCACAAAACACAAAGCACGGCACAAAGCACAAGGCGCGGAACGGCATTCACCGACAGTCAGCGGCTCCAACAGCACCAACAGAAAGCGCGCGCTCGCCGAGAGCAGTCCCGCTGCCGCGCTGGCACTTCTTCGTCATCACAATGGCCCCCGGCGAAGGAGGAGCCATCCTGGCAACTCACGGCGTGGTACACATCACAGGTTCGTGGTAGGGCTTGAGGAGGCTGATGTGAACGGTTTCACGGCCATGGCGGCGGTGGTCAGAGGAGGGTGTCAAAGGTTCCACAACGTAGTTGACGGGGGAACTCTGACAGACAACATGGTAGGGGCCGTGATATTTGGTGAGGAACTTGGACGGCAGGCCAGGAGGACCAGAAGGGACTTAGAGCCAAACAAGGGAGCCGGCAGGTAGGTAGGTAAAGGGTTGACCAGAATCACGCCGTTCTTTCTGACGATGTTGATCGTCACACGTGAGGGATCTGGCTAGTTGGCGGCATTCTTCGGCATACTTGGAGATTTCAGAAGCAGGTGAGCAGTCAGATGCGTCTGGATGGTAGGGGAGAATGGTGTCAATCAAGCAGGTAGGTTCGCATCCATAAAGGAGAAAGAATGGCGAAAACCCGGTAGTAGACTGGACGGCGGTATTATAGGCGTACGTCACAAATGGGAGTACGAGGTCCCAGTTAGAGTCGTCGGGAGTGACATACATAGTGAGCATGTCACCGAGCGTCCGATTAAACCTTTCGGTCGGCCCGTTTGTCTGAGGATGGTATGCCGTGCTTGTTCTGTGAACTACGCGACATTCTTGTAGAAGTGCCTGAACAACATCTGATAAAAACGCGCTCGCGATTGCTGAGTAGCTCGCGGGGAGCACCGTGGCGAAGAACAAGGTTGCGAAGAATGAAGAAAGCGACTTCTCTGGCTGTAGCCGCCGAAAGAGCGGACGTCTCGGCATAGCGCGTAAGATGGTCGACGGCGACGACAATCCAGCAGTGACCAGAAGTAAAAGGCGGCAGAGGCCCATAAAGGTCGATGCCCACACGATCAAACGGACGTGCAGGGCAAGGTAAAGGCTGCAATGGCCCGGAAAGGCGCTGCAGTGGTGACTTGCGGCGTTGGCAGTCAAGGCATGAGCATTAAAGTTGGCGACCCATTCAAAGCCAGTCGTCGACGTCTTCAGCAGGAGCGCCATGGAAAGTAGTCGGCACATGGGGCTGCTGGAGGGTGAGATGAGGGGAACTCGCCTGCGCCATGGGATGAAGCTCAACGGGGCAGCGGTCGGGAAGGAGACTGAACTCGGGGGGAGAGACCGTGAATGCGGCGGCTGCTGCGATGCACGGGCGTAGACACCAGCGGGAGTCAGTAGGGACTCGATGAACCGCTGCGAGGAGAGGTCCGGGACATGGGATCTTGAATGCACCTCCACCAGTGTTACGTAGCCGTTGGGGCTCGTAACCGAAAGGCTTTAATTGGGGGTGACGTGGACGGCACCGGAGAACAAGCCAAGAGCACCCAGAGGAGGCCGGAACCGATCTTCTTCTTTCACTCGCCGGTGCACGCGACTTGCGAAGAGCAGCCGCCTAGTGGCTGCTTGTGGAAACGTGGCAATATACTTTCGTAGAAAGGTATACATGCCGCGCCAGTAGTACCGGTATCGAAGGCACGTGTATGTTTTTAAGAAACCAGCAGGAGCGTTCTGGGGTTCGGCATGAAAAGATGCGCAGACTTCAGCACGTAAGTGGCGAGGTATGACAAGTAGCCATCTTCGACCATCTGGCATGTAATTCCGGCGATAAAGAAGACCGTCTTGCAGAGTGAAGTGGCGGGCTTGACGACGAAGGGAGCAGGAGGGCGCTGGTGTAGTGCGGCCGGAAAGGAGATGCACAAGAGAGGTTATCCAGGCGTCTTTGCGCTGCTCCAGATGCATGTTTGGAGGGCGCAACGCAGAGAGCACGGGGTCAATGCTAGAGAGGGTCGCATCGTCGGCAAGTAGCGGTGACCGGGAGAGGGCGTCGGCGTCAGAGTGCTTGCGTCCGGAACAGTAGATGACTCGGATGTCGTACTCCTGAAGTCGCAAAGCCCAACGACCAAGTCAGCCTGATGGATCCTTGAAGGACGACAGCCAGCATAAAGCATGGTGGTCGGTGACTACGTCGAATGGACGGCCGTAGAGATATGGTCGAAATTTGGTTATTGCCCACAAAATGGCCAAACATTCTTTTTCGGACACGGAGTAATTGATCTTGGCTTTGGACAACGTGCGGCTGGCATAGGCGACAACATATTCAAGAAATCCAGGCTTCCGTTGTGCAAGCACAGCACCGATGCCGATGCCACTAGCATCCGTGTGGATCTCCGTTGGAGCGTTCGGGTCGTAATGGCGAAGTATTGGTGGTGAAGTAAGGAGCCGGCGCATTGTAGCGAAAGCATCATCACATTTGGAGCACCAAGACGACAAGGAACTTTGTGCTAATGAAATTCTGGTACTAATGAAATAGGTTGATAAATGAGTGGGGATGAACGATCACTGGTCTTGAAAACTGGCACAACGTTAGCTACCAGCCAGTAACACGGAATTAAAGCAGACAGACTGGAAAAGAGGAGCGGACAAGATGCAATGAACAGCTTCAGATGAATTACCGAGTGTTCTGTTGTTGAAGACAAAGTGATCAGATGCAGGTGTGGTCCTAAGTTTCCAGGTAAAGATAAAATGCCATCCTCGCTAATTATTATTTTGGACATTAAAGTATTGGATCCCACTGATAGTAATGGGTGCTGAAGAGGCTTCTTCACAGGTAAACGGAGCCCTCAGAAGATACTGATATAGAGCCTATTATCTTGGACGATGCAGCACAAAAGTGCCAAGAACAGGAGGCCTTGCAAAAGAACAACTTAGCTACGATGCTGTCCTGTCCAACAAAAGCTTGTGATCATGACTACCACACTGACCAAAAGAAGTTAGTCTTCAGACTGTTCACACTGCACACAACCACCCAAGGGCACAGGGTAGGCCCTGTACTTCCAGTGTGTTCTTAGGCTTATTGAAGACCTGTTCTCTCAGCAACTACACCGCCCTGCTCATTCAGATTTGTTTTATTTCGTTCTTGACTTCCCCACCCCTGAGATGAGCCAGCATGACTGTTTGTATCAAATATTTACAGTTCTGTAACTTTCCTTGTAAACCACAAATATTTCTGGTGTTTCTGTAGAACAAAATTCTCCTAGAAAAAGCCGTAGTGCACAGATGTGTACCATACCTGTTCAGTGGCTCTGCATCTGTGTAGAGTGAAAAAAAGATCAGCCTTCTATCGTCTCATCTTTCCAATAATGGGTCAAAAGTAACTAAACTGTCATCTTGAGATATTTATGGTCAAAGACAAAATACATATTTAGTTCAATTTCTTGGCAGAAACAACAACATCGAGACTTAATTTTATTCATTAGCCGCTAGCTATGTAGTCAGTACCAGTGTATACTTTACACTTCTTTGCTCGTCAATTTGCTTCTGTAGAATCCTCTGTTATCTGTTCCGCACCTTTCTCAATGAAGCACTTTTGATGACCGTAAACCTCAGGCAACCATATCCCAATGTGCCACCCCAGCAATATCCCAAACGCAAGGCTATGTAACTGAATAACCAGAGGACATTAACTCGGGCTATGCTCCCATCAAATAGCACAAGCGCTGTGTTTAAGATGGAAATTCTAAGATGCGCATTAAAAGACGCATTCTTTAATGCACGCTCCCAGATTTCATGGTTGAATGACTCGTTGGGATCTTGGGTTCACCCACTGACACACTTCTCGTGAAGCTTTCACTGTGCTAGGCAGACTTTACGGCGCAAAGAACCAATTGAGACAAGTTATTTAGGCACCAAGAGTTCCTGCCTACACATAAAGTGTCGTGTTCTTTCAAACCGCATCTGGCAAATATTGCTGTGTGCAACAAATGCGTGGAAATATGTAGCCAAAACAGCCTTATGCATGTCTGCCAAGTCTCCAGCTTAAAACAAATTAACAGTTTCAAAATAACCATACGCAGGTGAAGAAATCTCACGCGCTGTGCAAGGTACGAAGAGTACAGAGTACAACATGCCAGCTTTCTACAAAACATGCAATGTCACTTCCTTGGTTTGCTTGATAGCTGACAAAAAATCGGCTGATCTTGAGAAACTTCTCAGTTTTGGTTTTGACACTTTTTTACCGCAGAAACATTTCAGTGCAAGCCCCGGAGAAATCAGTCACGTCCACACGCCAGTCTGTTTCTATAACTGGGCTCTTCTGGCTCCATTAAAAGGCAGCCATGAAAAGCCAGTCATGGAGTAATAATTAGGAAGGCTTGGCTATTCAATACTGACAGATACTTAGAAGTATTATATTTCCCTATTTCAGAGTACCTAGTGTGCATAAATGTTTTACTTCATTTTTACAGGAACCAAGAATCAAATTAAAGCAGAATTGAAAAAAGCAACATTATGAACGCTCATTTGCAAATGTAAGAGATGACCCAAAGAGAAATAGGAACAAAGTTGGAAACCTCTCACCTCACTTCGAAGGAACACAGCCCCAGGCACTGTATTATCAAGTAGCAAAATGGTGACTGCTCTGAGCGACTTCTTTATCTTGAGTGGCACCTGTACAGATCCAAATAATAGAAACATAAGTTCAGTCTAAAAAGAATTTAGTATTCAAATCTTAACACGACCACCTCTAACCGCAAAATGTAAGAGATGACCCAAAGAGAATTAGGAACAAAGTTGGAAACCTCTCACCTCACTTCGAAGGAACACAGCTTCAGGCACTGTATTATCAAGTAGCAAAGTGGTGACTGCTCTGAGCGACTTCTTTACCTTGAGTGGCACCTGTACAGATCCAAATAATAGAAACATAAGTCTCGTCTCAAAAGAATTTAGTATTCAAAACATGACCACCTGTAACTCCTCGTAACATGTTTCAGGCAAATTATCTGAAACGATTATATGAAGAATGCAGCAGTTTGAACATGCAAGAACTGAACATGCGTGCTTCAGTACAATGAATAGCAACAGGGTGAAAAAAATGAATGAAACATCATCAGAAGGGCCAAGAAGCACGTTTATAAGCAGCAGCCATGTATTCTTTTAAACAGACTCCATTCATCGTAATAGAAGCACTCAGAAGGAAAACCACATCATGCTTACAAGAACGCGAACGTGTTACATCGAAGGCACTGAAAAACTGAACACGCGTGGTGAATCACTGATATCATTGTATAATTTTCAGTTGTCGAGAAATGACAAGGTCTTTCAAGAAAAAGTCAAGCACAATGCCGTTCATGAACTCTTGAAGCAGGCTATTCTGTACTCCTATGGCCAGACAAAAAAAAAAATGTGAACTTGATTTCGTTGCATCAAGCAATAAACAATGGTGCAATTTTCATGGGTTTGAAGAAAGGATGGCTTAATAACTTCATATCAATTTTGATTCTGACACAGTAAAGAAATATTTTGTGGAAGCAAGCATTGTGCTGCTGATAAGTACGCACTTACACTCACAAGGCAGTTGCACTGACAATGTATGAGTAGCTGGAATAGATAAAACGAAGTGCCCTGTTCTGAATGCTTTCCTGGTTCTTTGCACAGGTATATTTGATGAAGGTCCCAAAAGTATATGGCCATACTCAAGGACCGGTCTTTGTAATGGCTTAGAGGGCAAAAATGTAAGAATGAAATAAGCAAAGAAAGAAGACAACGAGAACGAAGAAAGCCTACAGAAGAGGAGGAAGATAAGCACAGAGGAAATGAAAATTAAAGACAAAAGTGAAGCGATACTGAATAAAGATGAAGTATAAAATCTTGGAGAAGAGAAAGATGAGGCAAGAGGTATAATGACCAATCCCCCGCCGTGGGTATGTGCCATTCAGCCCGAGGACATCATCATCATCATCATCAATATTGTTTACTGAGAAGATCACAGCAGCGAGGTTTCAGAGAAGTATTTAGCTAAGCATTATATCTGGATGATTTCCTGCATCTTAGGTATTCGTGGAGCAGGAAATCATGTCATTCACAACAGCTTGAGGTCTCTCTAACTAGGCTGTGCTGCCGGATCCTACCCTTAAATTTTTATCTGCACAGGTCTGGTTAGACACTTTCTCCCGTCTGAGCATTCTGTGGTGAACAAGAATCAATAGACCATCTCATAATTGTTTTGTCAACGCTTCTCCATGATGAGCCAACAGTTTTTAGAACAACCACTGCGACAGCGTGGCCTTAGTTTCAGCAGCCCAATCATATTGTCGTTTGGTTCCACCATTCTTGGATACAGCCACAGGTCTGTTTCTACCTCAGTTCAAAATTTTTTACTGGAATCTAATCGGTTACCTTGCTATTTTTTTGTTATCATTATCACTTTTTTTCCTATTACTACTATCATTTTTTTTTTTAATGCCTCGGCTACAAATCTCAGGGAGTCCACCTCCTGCGTGCGTAGTGCATTTCACGTTTCTTTTTGGTATTTTTGCTTTGTTTACTTTTCTCTTCCCCAGCAATCCTTTATCTCTTTCTTTATGCAAAAAAAATTCATCGCAAAAACTCTTTATGCACCCCACTTCTTGGCCGATCCTCTTGTGTGGGTATGCGCCATTGTACGAGGTGAACAACAACAACAAGAAAGAGCTGCTCAATTAGGGCTTCTCTTTTTGATCAGGTTGTTCTCTCCTTTGCGGTAAGAGCCAGGAGACATGTCCTAAAACTAGTGTGAGATTATCTTCATATGTATATCATTGAGTCAGGGAGATTCCGTTGTTAGTTCCAATTTTCAACATTTCAACAGAACTTCACCCACGTCTAGCTTAACTACGTCAGTATGTCACAACTGTGTGCATGCAAGGCACCCTGGCCAATACCCCAATTTGGTTATGTGCCACTTCACCAGAGGCCAACAATAACAACAACAGCTGACAAGGAAGAGGGGTAGAAGGTTCATCACTGCCGGTGCAAGGCAGCAATCCCAAGACCTAGTGACTGGAGACGGACACCATTGGCAGCAACCACTCTGGCCAGTTACCCACACCGCACTCATCAGAGTAACAGAAGTCCCGACCCAAAGCCTCCGGGACACTGACGCGGCTGCCTGCTGGTCTTGGACATCCATTACTGCAATCAGGGCAGCGAGCCACCAGTGCCGAGCTACTGTCAACATGCCATGGATACGCCATCTCTGCCCAGGCCCTCGACCGCCAGCACAAGGTACCTTTTTTTCATCACCTGCCTATCCGCCCTATATGCGCTTGCCCAAATATCAAAGGAATTTAGAACACAACAGCCCCCAAGCATTCTACACGGTTTTGGAGATGTATTGTGCACACCTGGGTCTCTCCTGAAGGGGAGTTAATACGACAACATGGATTTTTCTCTGGAGATGAAAATACAACATCCACACTTTCTTTGTGACCAGTCTTGTTTAGGCAATACAATATGTTGCGCACATATGGGAACGACACTAACAGCCGAATTCATTCGAGTGGAGGAAAAATTACAATTCCTCGAGAAACTTAAGGTAGCACTGATACTTCCTTGAAAGGCTCCTCAATAACCACTCCACATTTACAAACTATTAGTAGATGGTATATTGGTATATAAAAAAGCAGCCATTAGACATTGCAACAGGAGCACCCAAATACACGATGCCAAAAGCAGTCATAATACAGCAGAAGCAACCCAGTAATATAAGAGATATGTGAACTCCTACCAACACAGAACGGCAGAATAAAGTTAAGAAAAGCAAGGAACATAGCCGCAAGATTGTCTAACTATAATATGATCAGAATGTCAGGTGACACGAACAGAAATATGACAATGGCAAGAAGCTATACGAAGCTAACAGCTTACCAGCTTCGTGTGTACAGTCTCTTGACCTGATAAGTGACCATTGTTAGTTTGTTTTGTTAGTTTCTTTTTCTTTTCCATGTCATTTCGCGCTGCTCGTTATCTGTTTGCACTTTGGTATTATTGCTCAATTTGTGTTCTGTTCTGTGTCCACTCCTGCTTGGGCCTCACGGCCTGCAGTATGCCATAAATAAATAAATCCAAAATGAGATTAAAATGAAACACTTCGGGAGAATCTAATTTCCAGTTTTCAAAGCAATCAAGAACAAAAAATGATTAAATTAGATTAACTAACTCAAAGAGAACACATCCGAACAAGCATCTGAGAATTCAGTAGGGTATTGAGAAAACAAAGGTAAGAAAATCAGAGGCTCGCTACAACATACACATTAAAGGCGCCTACAGTCACCGAAATGAAAAGAAGCATAGGGGAAGTTTTATTTCATTTAATGGTTATGTTGCTGAGTAAGATATACAAGTACCATAACTATTTTTGGTTTCGGTGTTTTGACATGAGGGGGCAACATGAAAAATGAAACTGAACAGCCACAGCAATGTCAGCCGGCGAACATGGCGTCCGCATCGCCGCGCGCTCCTCGAAACCGAAAGCTGGCACCGTTCACTTCAACATTTCGGTCCAGTTTTTTGTGACAAAAGCAGTGGTGATGAGTCAGACAACAATGCACAAACGTCTGATTTCAATTCCAACAGCGAGACTTCGCCTCAGGAGCCTGGAACATCAGCGTGTACTTGCATGTAAGTTTTGTGTTCGTTCACTCTGTTTTCTGTGGTGCATGCGGTTTGTAATTGATGACACTGGTTTATTTTTGTGCTACAGAGTCTTCACAACATATGGCCAAATGCTCAAGGTTGCGCCGCGTTTTTCAACCAAGACGACAGCCAGGTGTCCACTGCAACGCTGCAGAACAGCGCTCAAAGATTCGCTCAACCTCTCAACTTCTCGATATTCTTCATGGCAGAGGTGATGAAGACCCTGTGCAAAAAAAACTTATTAATAAGTACGCATGGGTGAAGATTTTGGACAGGCAAACACACTCTCGTCTTGATGGCTCATGGGAAAAGATGAATCCACTGGAGATGCTGAAGTTCATTGGAATCACCCTATACATGGGAAATTTTGACCTGCCGCAACTATATCTCTATTAGGACAGGAATCATCTATTCTGTCCTTCTGCCATCAAAAATGATTTCCTGAAATCGATTTTTTGCTTTGCTTGTTTTGATTTTTTTCCATGAAGCGGACCCGAAGGATTCAGTGGCACCAGCATCTATTGGCAGGACTTGGAAAGTGTCCTGGCTTTTGAACCATATCAATGAAACTTCATCCACCCTGACGTTCCAGAGCTTGCCCAAAACACCAAATTTGATCAGCCGGCTTTCAGGGAGCAGCTCAACAAAACTTCGGGTATGATGAGGTAAAAGAATCCACGCCCCCAATCTTCCCATAAAATCCATTCGTCACCAACCGAAAAAAAAAAAAGAAGGAACTGCAACCTCAGCTATCAGAACAAAAGAACAAAGATCAAGCGTTACATGCAGACCTGTCAAGTCTACCTCTGCTTCACATCTTTACCTGATTGCTTTTCACAGTGGCACCACAGTCATGACCCCTAACTTGACCGGCCATAGAAAGTGCAATAATTTTTCCTCAGAGCTGAAACTGGGAAGAATGACAGCTATAAACATGTGCAACAGTCTTTATAGTCTAGTTTTCCTCTAATCAGCGGGCAATAAATGCAAGAAATGATACCTTCACCCTTTGATACCACACCCTGCACGAACTTTCAGCAACCAACAGGAATGTGGCCATATCGTAAGCATTTTATAAGCTTCTATGAGCTTTCCTCTTCTCTCTTGATTTGTATATCAGTGTTCTACGAAATAAATAAACTGAGTTGTTGATTTCCCATGTCTGTCCTTAAAAACGTGCTTAAAAGTTCACGCTGCAAGTGCATGAAAACAATAAAGAATGCCAATTACCAGGCATGTCGGTCCAGTCGTGATTCGGGTTCCACCATCGGGTTGAACATGGCAGCTGGTGGAAGCGACAGAACAGGCTCGCCCCTGTGAGTGGCACCCTCGCTGACATGTGGGATATGCCACTGCTCCAACCCCATCCATGTGCGAGGCCCACCTCCTACAATCAATGCAGTATGCCGTCACCACATGCTAAAATCGTACCAACGTAAAGGCAGATCAAACAACACCTAAACTTCAAAGAAAACAAAGAAAACGCTCATTTCCTCCACAATATGTACACACATTCAAATGCCAATATCAAAACTTTGTTTTCACTGCTAAAATTGTGAAGTCAGTCCACAGTTACCATTTATGCAGCTATTCTGAGTTATGTGAAAGACAAAATCAAAGTTCGCAAACCAGCCTGAAGGCCCACAGGTTGTAAACTATCTATTATCAGTGAATAATCTCTCCCCCCCTTTCCAAAATTTTTCAGAAAATGAGAGATAATTAGTTCTTGGACACTGGGCAAGATCGATCACACCTTTGCATGCCCTTATTCTTAACACAGCTTGTTAATAGTGACACCAAACATCCGACTGAAAGCGCAGCTTTTTTACACGGCATGGAAACTGTATGATCGCGAATTCGCAAGACTCTGCAGTAATGGGTTAAAAATGAATTAAACAACAGTGCTGTATGCTGGGTACAAGCTATATTAGAAAGTGTTACAATGAAACATCATTGCTCCTCAACCACAGTGCATGAAGAAATTACGAGTGAACCGCACAATATGGATAATCTGCATTTCCCTACATAGCTTCTCCTTACAGAAATCGATGTCTGTGCACATTTACGAATATATCAAAATAAAGTACTCACCAGCAGCATACAAACCACGCTTCTCCAGCGAGTCAGCCTTCTTCCATCGGGTCTTTTCGTTGCCCCAGAGCTTGCGAAGCTGCTTTGGATTTCTTAGCCGCATGTAAGGCTGGCCATTATACTCCACGAAATTCTCCCATGCCTGGATTTTGAGAGACAACTGAAGCACTATTTAGGTGCTTGATTTCAACTGCCCTGCAGTGGGTGGTGCCCGGGAACTGAAGCACCGTGCATTTGCTCCTCGACGGTAGCAGCTGCAGAAGGTCTGCACTGTTGATGCACTGTTGAAGCAGCCTCTGTTGATGTCAGCAGTCTCATCTGGTTGGCCCTCGTGAGCTCAATGGGCCCCCAACTAGATGGCCTGGATCGCAAGCAGACACCCCATTGGCTTGACCTGCAGAGAGAAATACTGGCTCACGCAAGTGCTCCGACATACTAACCTACAAATATCAATGCCCTCTGGGTCTCCCTCCCATGCACTTCTCAAACTGTTCAGGGAGCTAGGCATGGTAGAAAAGTGGGACACGTGTTTCATGGCCTTAAAAATTAGTATGCATGGTTTTATGGCACTCCATGAGAAATAATTAAGGAAACCCAGCAGGTCAAACTGCAAGGCTTTTATATCTGCCAGTTTCAGCAGATGTGTTGGCAGCAAGCCGTAAAAGTCATACAAAGCAGTTGTTTGCTATGAGTGACTCCTCGCATTCCAACTGCATATCCCTCCAAGGTAGCTTGCAGGGTTGTATCCTGACCTTTATTAGCTGATTGTTCGAAAACAATTGTGACTTCAGCAGATACAATGTCACCTATTTCTACATGGCAGGCACAGTGACTGGAATACAGACTGCTATTATGCTCCAAGAACAGTGTCCAGATATGCTGTTGAGCTTTCCCAAATTGTATATTGGTCACGACGTGCTTAACAATAGCCGACTCCGCACGATGGACACGCCCCTTGCGCGACGTACGCGTAGCACGGGCAGCGATCAACACAAGATCGTCGCACGAAATTCCACAGATAAGTGGTTCAAGATCTGATTTTTGATTTAGAAAGGTCTCACCCCAAGAATAGCTGACTCCTCCGCACGATGGACACGCCCCTTGCGCAAACTAAGGTGGGCGTGGCGTACGTGTAGCACGGGCAGCGATCAACTCAAGATCGTCGCACGAACTTCCACAGATAAGTGTTTCATGATCTGATTTTTGATTTAGAGAGGTCTCACCCCGTGGGGGGTGAGTGGGCCGATCCCGGAGGCAGTGCAATACCGGGCCAACCCGTGGCGGAGGTGAAGCAAGCTTCAAGCACTCCGCCGCATTCCAAAAATAAGTTTAATATCTTGGGTCCAAATAGGACCCGTATCAGATATTAAGCTGATAAGAACAGATACTACACTTTGATCTTAGCCAAAAGGCCGAGAAGCGATAACCTGCAATCGAATCGCACTTTGAAGTCCTTGCGATTGACCGCCAGACATGATCCGCTGGCCAGGTGAGCTCCCGCCGGCGAGCGCCGCGAATTCCGGCGCATCTCCACGGCGATCGCTCCGGCGGCGCACTGTGCTCGCTTCGGCACGTTGCTGCTACTTGAGAGCACCTCATCACTGCCCCAACATATTCGAAATTCAACTGCGATCCGCCAGAACCCAGGCTGAAACACGACTTCTCCAGCGGTCGCCCTGGCGGTGTCGCGAAGTCGACCGAAATAATCACGCCGAAGAAACACGAAAACACTATATTATTTACTCGTACCAAATATCTGAGCTGTTAATAGAAGCCTCAACGTGTAAAATTTCAACCTAATTACACGCATGGCAATGATAAAAATCGCAACAAGCGAAACATCCAGTATGGCTGCGCCCGTGGTCAGCACGTCGCCCGTCCACGTATCGGAGTTCGAGCGCAACTAGGCCAGTAAATGTGAGCTTCCTAGCACTCCCAAGTGCGAATCCGTGGCTTACTGAACAAGTTTAGAGAACTGACGGGCAAAGAGAGTTCGCTCGCAGCTACGATCTTCAAGCGGACGCATGGAATCAATCACGGTGAGCACGGAGCCATGCCATCCATTTGGGCGCAGCTCGTCGCTATGGATTTGTGTTCTACCATCTCCAGCACAACACAACGAAAAGCTAGTGCCAAAACCTCGTTGTAGGCAGTGTGAATAGCTCTTTATTCAGTGAATGCTGGCTAGTCATTGCCATTCAGCACAGCTGATCCGCAGTTTCCCTGTCGTACGGATACACCACGCTGCCCAACGCACATATCCTGTATGCTTAATTATGTTCAATTATGTCGCGGTACCAAACGCATCGGCCTTGCTGAACTAAGGAGATGAAAATACAAGGATCGACGAACTAGCGATCTTTTAAAAGCTAGGTCGTCAAGGAAGCCGAGTCGCCAGGCGAACGCGGGTCAGCGACCATGTTAGTCCGCCGCCTGGTCCGTAGATGGCGCCACGATACCGCGAGTCGCCCCGTAGGGAGAAAAACAAAATGTCGAAACAAAGAGGAGCGAAAGTGAAACCCCTCAAACTGCAACCACGAGCTCCCTGCTTCAAAACCAAACGACACATCTTCAGAGACGTTCACTGAAACGCAGTTAGAGTCACAAACGCGTGTGCAACATAAATTGAGGAAAGCGAGAGGCTGTCAGGCGCCGTCATCTCATGTCATGAGGCTGTCATGTCACTCCGTGCATGGCGCCGCGGCACTTGAAAATTCGGCCATCTTCCCCTGCCATAGCTATCAAGTGGGAGACATAACGCGCCCTGTGCACCATGACATTTCGCTAAACTGTAGCATAAGCGACACTTATGTGCCATTTAATGAGCAGGCAGCCGCGGCAGTGCTATCCCCAGCGCTGCGAGCTCGACAGTCACAACCCAAGCGAAATACATAATAGCACGCTCACCCGAGAGTCGACATGGCTCCGACAGCTCCAAAATATGACGCTGGGTGCAATGCAGCTCTACGTGCCACTCCGCCGAAGGTTCTTCGAAGAGTTACTGTGACGGCGACGCAACTGTGACAACCAGTCGTGCATGGCGAACGTCGATTGGGCTTCGGCGCCGACGTTGGCAGACGGCAACACAGCGTACGGCTCAAATGTCGACTAGCGCTTCTTGCAGGCACCACGAACACGGTGCAACAGCTGTGACCACATCACCACCACTTGGCTAAAGCGACAAGGGAGACTGGTTAAGCGGAGCTAAGCGGTACCTGACGAAGCGTAAAGCGCAGGCGCGCACACCCATCCCGCCGCCTGCCCACCCTGCCGACGAATGGAAGCGGTCGGCTTGGCTAGATGGATGGATGGAAAGTAGGAGCGCCCCCTTTGAAATGGGGTTGTGGCAATTGCCACCATGCCCGGCTTTTTTTTTAATTTTGTTTAACTGTGTTGCAATTTGTCATTAAAATTCGCTATTTTCTTTCTTCACAGTTTCACTGCGGTAACGCGCTGGCGTCACCTGCCTGCAACAAGTATCCTCTTTGCTTCTTTTTCTTCTCTCCCCGCCGCCACCCATGGCCCCACCCCCCACCCGTTCCCCTAACCCCAGGGGCGCCTGGAGAGAGGAAAAGACATGGGAAAAGAAGTCCGCAACGACCGCGCTACTCCGTTGCATTTTTGGCGGAGAAGAACGAGCACAGACAGCTGCGCGATTCAATTCATTTCGTTTATTTCACCATATGCATGGTAGGAACTCTTGGGCAAAAAGCCCCCCCACCCCACCCACGCCTCCCCCTTCCCTTTTTTGCCGGATTCTGGTTCTCGCGGTGCTGCACTTCGTCATTCGTGTGTGTACGGTACATAGCCGCGCACACCTAGCTTCCTGTCTCGGACTCGCGCGCATTGCACACTGCACGGGGTGGGTAGCACCCACGGAGCGTTGATGTCGCGCGTGCACTACCTAGCAAGTCAAGCCCGTCTGCTTGATGAACGCAGGCTCACCATTGTTCTGTCACGGGTGCTCGCAATGCCGCGCGGCCACAGGAGTGCCTCGAGACCGTCCGGGATGATTCCCAGCGCCTGGAAGTGATGTGGAAAGCACGAACTTGCATCGTACACGCCTTCTCAGCGCTGCTGCGCTCCGATGCATGTTTTGTGCAGCGTTTATCTGGACATGAAACCAGTGCTGAGCACAAACATCCTATCGTTATTGAGCGTTCTAATGTGTGAATAGGGATCGAAAATAGGCATGGCTATCGGAAACAGTCACATATAGGCACTTCACGGCATTGTCATTTTTCCTAACATCACACCTACACGAATGCGGACACTAAATGGAATAGGTGGTGGTAGTGGTTTATTTTCCAGAAAAAGAAAATGTCACTCTTTAGTTACTTCTCTACAGGGCATAAATCAACTGCGGGCATGTTGGCAAGCGAGGCACTGTTTTATGTTACAGCGCTTTCCATGTTCCTTGAAACGAGCATGTGGTTCGCGATATCTGCCAGGAATCCCCCCCCCCCCCCCCCCCCCCCCGCCCCTGTCTGCACTACGACACGTGTAGATGAAAGCGGCTCTACCACGAGTAAAACTGTCCAAGCTGAAACAACTAGCAGGATCGTTTGTGTGAGCGCCCATCCTCCTCTGCTTGCCTGTCTGGCAAAAATCGTGCTAAAATCTACGCATGTCAGCAGTTGGCGTTTTGAAACGATAAAGCGCGTCCGAATAGCTGCGCATTTATTCTTTATGCACTTTGTTATAAACGGGCCGACAGCAGATCCTGGCAGACACAACCGCAACTACAGCGGACGAGTGCGCCTGTGGCAATGACGATCGAAGCAGTTCGCAGCACACTTGTTGGAAACTAGCGTCTCGTCTCTGTCCTTCGTCTGCTGCTGCGCTACGGTTTCACAAAGTTGTCTGGACACCCGAACCACGCACACTCCGACCAAAGTCCCATGAGAGAACCGACGTTTCGGCAAATCGACCTACGCGCACTTTCCAAGACGCAGTGTCACAGGCAATCACACGCTATCCGCATTCAAACCCGTCGACCCTTCGTTTCCGGGTTTTATTTTTTGCAAAATTCGGAGGGGGGGGGGGGGGGGGGTATTTTCAGAGTTTCTATGTTTATATTCGGGGGAAATCGAAAGTTTTTTAGAAATTACTACAGAATGCGTTTTTTTTTCTGTGTGTGTGTATGGGGGGAGGAGGGTTATAATCCCACTAGAAAAAAGAAAGAGCACGGAAAAGGCTCATTCTTGAAAATCAGAAGCTGACCCATCGCGGACATCTCGATCTGCAGACGCTTTCCCTACACTCGCATTTGTTTTTTGTTTTTTTTTTTTTTAATGAGAAGAGCTGTGCCTGTTTCACGAGGTCGTGGCCTGTTTATGCCCATATATATGGGCATGCATGCATTCCGCATCAAGAGCGAATTACCTTTCTGGCTAGGAGGGAATACCGGCAAGTATCGGACAACAGTTGATTGCGCTTTCTGTCTGATTTTCGCAGAAACCTGAGATGAGTGGCGACTCAGAATGGGGAGACGAAAAACTACGAAAAACCGTTGTACTTTTTCGACAGCTGTCCTCTTGGAGCTGGATGGATGGATGGGTGATAATGGCTTTACCCTTTGTATCGGGCGGTAGCTTTTGCCACCTAGCCTATGCTTTCCCCATTGTTAACTTTTTTTTCTTTTCCCTTTCTTTCACTTTCGCTCCTACAATGTCTAGTCTGGCTATCCTTTTCCCCTCCAAATTCGCCCCTCCCTTGATTTCCGCCACCAATCTTCCAACCTCCCCTTCGTGGTGGTGGTGGTGAAAACTTTTAATTACTGAAATAGAGTTTGGGAGCCACAGAGTGGCCCCGCTACATGGTCGGCGTCCCTAGTCCGGGACACCGCATGACAATGCCCCGTCTCTATAGCCCGTCTCACCAGAGCCTTTTGGGACTCAAGCGAGGAGCAGTTGAGAAGGGCAGTCTCCCATGCCTCTCTGGAAGGGGTAGGGGAAGGGGGGAGGTGGGGATTTTGAGTACATGCCCACACCATGTGGAAGATATCACAGGTCTCCCCACAGTGTGGGCACCGCCCATCCGTGTTAGGATCGTAATGCTTTAAGATTGCAGGACAGAGTAGAGTACCTGTCTGCAGGCGCCTTAAAGTTCGCTCCTCCGTCTTACTCAGACCCTTTGCAGGGGCCGGGAAAAGGCGGTGGATGTCGCTATAATGCGTTATAATTTCCTTGAATCGCAGCAGCGGCTGGTTAGTCTCCGAGCCAGAAGAGCTGGGATGAGGAGCCCGGTGAGTAAGCGCTCGGGCAGCCGCGTCAGCGGCCTCATTACCTCGTAAGCCCTGGTGGCCAGGAGCCCAACTGATTCTTTTGGGTGTTGGATCAGTGGCAGTCCGTCTTAGAATGCAAGCAGCTAAGGGGGAGATCTCCCCTGCCAAGTAATGATCACATGCTTTTCGGGAGTCCGTAATGATGATTCTCGAATTGGCGTGGGCGGCAGCAAGCGCTATTGCTACTTCCTCGGCTCGCATTGAATTCGGGGCTCGAAAAGAGTGTCCATCAACGTGCATTTCCTGGTGAACGACAGCGGCCGTGTAAAATCCCGTGGGCGATGGGCCTGCTACGTCTACATAATATACACCGGGTCGGGAGCCGTGTTGTCTCTCAAGAGCCCGAGCCCGCGCTTGTCGCCTGTTTACGTGTATGTCGGTGTCCATGTTACGGGGGAGCGGTGAGACCCAGAGCATATGGCGCCACAGTACTGGGATACGCTCCGCCTCCTCTGGAGTGCAGTCGTGTTGGATGTGTAAGCGGTTTAGCAGGCGGCGCCCAGGGGCCGTCTGCATGAGCCGCGTGTATTGGTTCACGAGGTGGGCCTCCCGCAGCTCCTGGTAGGAGTTTAGCACCCCCAATGCCTTGAGTTTGGCATTAGAGGTAGCCACCGGGAGATTCAGGGCTCGCTTAGTTGCCTTGCGGATGACGGCGTCTATTCGCGCCTCGTCTTGCTTAGTAGTGCGGAGATATGGCACGGCGTAGAGGATCCGGCTAGTCACGAAGGCATAGACGAGCCGATGCGCGTCCCTGCCCCGCAGACCGCCCCGCTTGTTGGAAACGCGGCGGATCATGCGCCCTACCTGTTCGCCTACTCTCTTGAGTTTCAGAATGGTGGAGTCTGGTCTGAGTCCGTGGTGAATGAAAAGGCCCAGAATACGGAGCTCCTCCACCTCTCTAATAGGACCTCCTGACAGAGAGATGTGAATTGCTGTCCTATCCTTTGGGTTCGCTCTGACAAGCAAAAGCTCTGATTTCGCTGGAGCACATTGGAGCCCACAGTCAATAGCATACGCATCGACTATGGAAGCGGCCTGCTGAAGGCGGGCCTCCATGTCCCCAAGGCTCCCCTCAGTGGTCCAAATTGTAATGTCATCTGCATATAACGCGTGTTGAATGCCTTCCACCCGGGCCAGTTGGCTTGGGAGGCGCATCATAGCTATATTGAACAGGAGCGGTGATAACACCGCTCCCTGAGGGGTACCCCGTGTTCCCATCATGTAAGGGCCGTATTCCTCGCCCTCAATCCGAAGAAAGGCCTGGCGATTAGCCAATAAATCTCTTACATACGCGTAGGCCCTAGCCCCACAATCGGTAGAACTCAAGTTGGCCAGGATGCTTCCGTGTTTAACATTGTCGAAAGCCCCTTTCAGATCAAGGGCGAGGATGGCTTTGTCATTGTGTTGCATAGTTGTGGGTCGTATTACATCCCTGTGCAGCTGGAGAAGGACATCCTGTGCAGACATGTGGGGGCGAAACCCGAACATGGTGACTGCAAAGAAGCCCTTACTCTCCAGGTATGGAGAGAGGCGATCCCGAACCATCGTCTCCATAAGCTTGCCCGCACATGAGGTCAGTGATATAGGCCTCAGGTTGTCCGTATTCACGGCCTTACCTGTTTTAGGGATAAACGTCACAAGTGACGTTTTCCACTCGGGAGGGAGTGGACGCCCGTCCCAGATCTGGTTGATGTATTCTAATAAATGGAGGTAGGCTGAGTCCGGCAGGTTCACCAACAGGTTCACTGTTATGTGATCCCGTCTCGGAGCCGTACCCCGGCGCATTTTTGCTAAGGCCGCCTTAAGGTCGTGCAACTCAAAAGGGGCATCAAGTGTTTCATTAGGCCTGCCAGAGTACATGTACTCAGGCCCAGGCGGGTCCTCCGTACGACAAAGATATCTGTCGCACAGAGTGTCCGCAAGTTGCGCCGTCGTACCTTGATACCCTTGCAGAGCCCGCCGGAGCTGCTTTTGCGTCTCCCCTCTCGTTTGGGAGGGGTCGATTAGACTGCGAAAGAGACGCCACGTCTCCTTCGAGCTCATCTGATGAGCTGCGGCGTCGCAGCGTGCTATCCAATTTGAATCTGAGAGTTCGGCAGCATACGCTGCAGCTTGCTCTGTGAGTTTGACTATGCGGTCGCGTAATTTGCGATTAGTTTTCTGCTTTTGCCACCGTTTAGTTAAGCTCCGGCGCGCCTCCCAGAAATGCAGGAGGTGGGTGTCCACTGCGGGGATCTCTTCGGTGGTTTGTAGTGTTGTGACGTGTTGTTTCTGAATGTTGTATACGTGGTTAGCCCACTCCGCGTAGCCGCCGGAAAATAGTACGGGAGGGATAGTGTGATTTCGGAATTTGTGCCAATCGGTCAGCTTGGCCTGACCCCATTTTTTGCGCGCTGCCTTCGCCATGAGTGTAATCCGGAGAAGGAGGTGATCGCTGCCTAGAGAATCTCCCAAGTTCTCCCAAGCAGCCGCTCTAGCATTTTTAACGAGAGAAAGGTCTGGACACGTGTCGCGGGTTACCGAATTCCCCACTCGGGTGGGATACGCCGGGTCCGTGAGCAACGTGAGGCTGAGGGTGGAGATGAGCTCCGCCAGCTTACGTCCTCTTGCCTGTTCGAAGTGGTCAATGTCACGCTTTTCCCATCCACTCGCCCGTCCTCCCCAGTAAATCCCAGCGCTATCTCTATGGCTGTTGCTGCCCCCTCTGGGAGGGCTGGGCGGAGTTCCGCGCACCTCAGAACCAAGTGCTCTGTGGTCTCCGTTTCCGTTTTACATGCAGAGCACAAGATATCCGCTTCTTCAAATTTGTACCTTTACGTTTTTGTTCTCAGAGTCCCTGTCCTAGCCTCAAAAAGCAGTGAACTGCCCCGCGAATGATCGAATAATCGCTCTTTTTTGATGTCCTATTTTCGTGTCCTATATATGCCTAGCGCCGATTTTTCCTGCATTCTTTCTTTCCACATCTTTCTTTCCGTCTCCTTTACCTCCGCTTTCACGTTAGTATTTTCCCGCTATTGAAGGCAGTAGTGTTGCTTGCAAAACCAGGCCTGTCTGCAGTGAAGGGCTTGTTTACATGAACCCGACAGCGGCGGGTCGAGTCGAGCTGGGCAAGGTCAACCCAATTCGATGAGTGTCTGTTCACATGAACTCGATACTAGCGAGTCGACTCTCTCGGGGCGAGCCCTGCGAGGCGCGACCTTACACGAGTAGTAAACCGGCGCCCGCTTCTGCTCTCCCCTACAGAAAATGCTTTCCCAAAACCCACCTGACTCGACGGTCGCTTAGCTCGACATCCTAGGGTACGCATGAGCCCGACAGCCGGTTTTCAGCCCGACAGCCTACTCGACCCAGTTTTTGTCGGATTCATATAAACGCCCAGACTGTCGAGCACGAAAATGCGCCGAAGGGCGGAGTAGAATTCGGGTTTAACCTAGGGTGCCTCGATGTAGCGCACCACCGCGGGGCTGGCATCGAGGCATCCCAGTTTAATTCGTGTTTCAAGATTTTTTCGGGGCGCAAAAATCGGGTTTTGCCCGAAAAAGGAAAGGCCATAAATATAACACGCAATCACAGTTATAAGCATGCTGGTTGGATTGGGCAATTAACTCAAGTTAGGTAAGTCGGTCTTGTAAAATTCGCAACTCACCACCGGCGTGCCGATTGTGGTATGCTTCTTCCCCCGAACGACAACCTGCATGCTGCCCGTCGACGTCCGATGGAGGCGGAAAGGCAACAAATATGACTGAATTTCATATCTGCTATTTGCCAACGACATCTGCGAGGATATGACAGCCCTCTTTCAATGAGTCCGTCCGGTTTCTGGCTGGTGCGGATCTTGGGGAAACTCTTGGACGTGCCCGTCCCATGTGCACGCAGCTTCTCTTGAACATCCTAGGTCGAAAAAACGAGGCGCCCCAAGGTGGTTTCCTCCCAGAAACGTTCTTGCTTGGGGGAAGTGGGTGGGGAGGGGGGGCAGCTCACTGTTCACACATCTGACCCTTGTAACCCTTTGTAATCAAGCGGCTCCCCACCCCTTCCTTCTCCTGAACAGTGGCGGTGGGCCGAAGGAAGGTAGAAAAGAGCGCGTCACTTGCTTCCGTCCAGTCAACCCTGAAGAAGGTGCCGTCGCTCTCTCATGAGCCAGTCTTCAGATCTAATGTTCACTGTTCAACCTTGGGAGAGCGTCGGCGCCGGCTTTGTACTGAGCGAGTTCATCGCAGTGAGCTCAAGAGTTCCGCGAAAGACACCTGCGGACACGGTGCCTCCTGAGAGACCTCTTCTCTCCTCCTCCTCCCCCCCTGCAACAACGCCGCGACTTTCGTCGGAAAGTTCGCGCAAGCTTGCAGACGTGTCTTCGTCCCGAGGGGAAGGCGAACGTTCCTACCACGTGAAAGGGAGCGACGAGCCTCTGTCTGTGCGTTCATCGAGCAGGCGGGCATGACTTCCCGCTTGCTCTTCGCCAGGTAGTGCACGCGTGAACGCTCCGTGGGTGCTACCTGGGACCCCACCCCGGCCGCTAGTGCAGTGTGCCGCGCGCGCGATTAGTCCGAGACAGGACGCTACGTGCGCGCGGCTATGTAGTACCACGGCCGCTAGATACAAAGCGCAAAGCGAGGTGCTTTGCGTTTTGCATCAAGCGGCCGTGGTAGTACGTACTACAGTTTACTTCTTTCGAAGCGAAAAGCTTCACTAGGCTCGTCAACACCGCGCTATGCTCGTCAACCCCTGGGCGCCGTCGCGGCGCGCCCTTTCTCCTCCTCGCCTCCTCGCCACCGGTGTACCCTTCGCCGCTGCCGTCCCAAGAGAAGGTTCTTTCGCAAGGCGTTGCGATAACGCGTGTTTAT